>NW_011888910.1:4093360-4095444 GCF_000151845.1 Pteropus vampyrus
AGAAGAAATAAAAAGAGAGATCAAGAGATACATAGAAACAAATGATAATGATAGTACAACATAGCAAAAGCGGTCATAAGAAGAAAGTTCATATCATTACAGGCCTATCTCCAAAAACAAGAACGAGTCCAAATAAACAACCAAACACTTCATCTTGAAAAACTAGAAAAGAAAGAACAAATGAAACCTAAAGTCAGTAGGAGATAAATAATCAAAAGTACAGAAAAAATAAATGAAATTGAAAACAAACAAAAAAAAATAGAAAAAAATAAAAGCAACAAAGAGCTGGTTCTTTGAGAAGGTTAATAAAATCGACAAACCCCTGGCTACACTCACTAAAGAAAAAAGAGAAAGAACACAAGTAAACAAAATCAGGGATGAAAGAGGAGAAATTATGACTGACACCACAGAAATACAAAGGATTATACAAGAATGCTATGAAAAAGTGTATAACACCAAATTTAATAACCAAGAAAAAACGGAGCAGTACTTAGAAAGATACAACCTTCCTAGATTAAATCAAGAAGAACTGGAAAATCTAAATAGAACGATCAGCAGTATGGAAATTGAAACAATCATCAAAAACCTACCAAAAAGTAAAAGTCCAGGACCAGATGGCTTCACCAGTGAATTCTACCAAACATTCAGAGAAGATTTAATACCTATTCTCCTCAAACTCTTCCAAAAAGTCAGAGAAGAGGCAATACTTCCCAACTCATTTTATGAGGCTAATATTACCCTGACACCCAAACCTGATAAAGATAACACACACACAAAAGAAAACTACTGACCAACATCTCCCATGAACACAGATGCAAAATTCCTAAATAAGATACTAGCAAACTGAATACAGCTACCTATTAAAAAGATGATACGCCACGATCAAGTGGGCTTCATCCCAAAGGCACAGGGATGGTTCAACACACACAAATTGATTAATGTGATACACCACATAAACAAATTAAAAAATAAAAATCATATGATTGTATCAATAAATGCAAAAAAAGCTTTCAACAAGATACAGCATTCATTTATGATCAAAACACTTAACAAAATCGATTAGAAGGAAAGTACCTTAACATAATAAAGGCCATATATTACAAACATTCAGCCAACATTATACGTAATGGTGAAAAACAAAAAACCTTCCCTCTAAGATCAGGAACAAGACAAGGCTGTCCACTATTACAACATTGGAGGTCCTCGCAAATGCAATCAGACAAGAGAAATATATAAAAGGCGTCCAAATAGGAAATGAAGAAGTCGAACTGTCTCTATTTGCGGATAACATGATTCTCTATATAGAAAACCCTAAAGACTCTACAAAAACACTACTAGAAACAATAAACAAATACTGTAAAGTTTTTGGATACAAAATCAATGTTCAAAAATCCATAGCATTCCTATGCTCTCATAATGAAGTGTCAGAAAAAGAAGTAGAAAAAATAACTCCTTTTGCAATTGCGACAAAAAGAGTAAAATACCTAGGAATAAATTTAACAAAACATGTGAAGGAACTATATAATGAAAACTACAAGATCCTATTAAAAGAAATCGAAGAAGTTACAAAGAAATAGAAAGATATTCCTAGTTCTTGGATTGGAAGAATCAACATAGTTAAAATGTCCATATTACCTAAAACATTATATTGATTTAATGCAATCCCCATCAAAATTCCATTGGCATTTTTTAAAGAAATATAACAAAAAATCATCAGAATTGTATGGAAGTGCAAAAGACCCTGAATTGCCAAAGCCATCCTGAGAAAAAAGAACAAAGCTGGAGGCATCATGCTGCCTAACTTCAAATTATACTACAAAGCGTCAGTAATCAAAATGGCATGGTATTGGCAGCAAAACAGACACACGAACCAGTGGAACAGAATCACGAGTCCAGAAGTAAACCCATATTTATGTGGGCAAATAATTTTCGACAAAAAAGCCAAAAATATACAGTGGAGTAAGGAAAGCCTCTTCAATAAATGGTGCCGGGAAAACTGGAAAGCCACATGTAAAAGAATGAAATTAGACTGTTGTCTATCACCACACACCAAAATTAACTCAAAATAGATTAAGGACCTGAAT
>NW_011888910.1:4095494-4185633 GCF_000151845.1 Pteropus vampyrus
GGGAAAACTGGAAAGCCACATGTAAAAGAATGAAATTAGACTGTTGTCTATCACCACACACCAAAATTAACTCAAAATAGATTAAGGACCTGAATGTAAGACCTAACAATTAAATGCATAAAAGAAAACATAGGAACTAAACTCAAAGACCTTGGACTTAAAGAAGATTTTATGAATTTGGCTTCAAAAGCAAGGGAAGAAAAAGCTGAAATAAATTAATGGGACTACCTTAAACTAAGAAGCATCTGCTCATCAAAAAAAACCATCAACAAGGTAAAGAGACAATCATCTGAATAGGAAAATATATTTGCAAGCAATGCCTCTGATATTATCCAAAATATACAAAGAACTCATACAATTCAATAATAACAACAACAACAAAAAAACAAATGATCCAATCAAAAAATGGGCAGAAGACACTTCTCCCTAGAGGACATACAAATGGCCAAAAAATATTTGAAAAGATGCTCAACATCACTAGCTATTAGGGAAATGCAAATCAAAACCATAATGAGATACCACTTCACACCTGTTAGAATAGCTATAATCAACAGCACAAGTAATAACAAATGTTGGAAAGGATGTGGAGATAAAAGAACCCTCAAACACTGCTGGTGGGACTGCAAATTGGTACAGCCACTGTGGGAAGTATTATGTAGTTTCCTCAAAAATCTAAGAATTAATCTACCATATGACCCAGCAATCCCTCTACTAGGTATTTTCCCCAAGGACTTGAAAACTCATATCCAAAAAGATATTTGCACACTCATGTTCATAGCAGCATTATTCACAGTGGCCAGGACATGGAAGCAACTTATGACAGATGATTGGCTAAAGAAACTGTGGTACATATATACAATGGAATATTACTCAACCATAAGAAGAGATGAAATACTGCCATTTGCAACAACATGGTTGGATTTTGAGAGAATCATGCTACGTGAAATAAGCCAGACAGAAAAAGTTGAAATTTACATGATATCACTTATATGTGACATATAAAACTAAAAGCAACAACTGAACAGGACAAACAGATTCATAGACGTGGACTATAGGCTAGTGGTTACCAGACTAGTGGTTACTGTTAAAGTGTACAGCTGAAACTCATTGGATTTTGTTAAACAATGTCACCATAAAATTAATTAATTAATTAATTACAAAAATAATAATAAAGAAGAATTAACACCAATTCTTTTCAAACTCTACCACACAATTGAAGAGAAGGGAATACTTCCTAACTCATCCTTTGAAGCCAACATTACCCTGATACCAAAGCCAGACAAAGATACTAAATAAAAATATAAATTCTAAATAAAACACTAAATAAAAATATAAAACTACAGATACTGTTATTAATATTGATGTAAAACTCTCAACAAAAACCAGCAAACCCAAATACAACAGCATATTAAAAGAATTATATACTATGACCAAGAAAGATTCTTTTTCTGGAATGCAAGCATAGTTTAGCATATGAATATCAATCAATGTAATATACCACATTAATAGAAAAAAAAACACACTATAATCTCAATTGATACAGAAAAAGCATTTGACAAAATTCAAAATCATTTTATGATAAACACCCTAAACAAACTAGAAATAAAAGAAAACTACCTCAACATAATGTAGGCCATATATGAAAAACCTACTTTTTAAACAATTTTTAAAAATCTGATTCAGAACATTATCAGTGAATGTTAATTCTAGAGGGGAATTCAGAGGGGAAGGTCAGTGACCAACCATTCCAAGGCCAGCCATGTCATGCAGAAACATTTGGGCCATATCACTCCTGGAACTTTAAATATATTTACTGAAAGGTTTCTGTGAGTGCATTTCTCACCAGAACAATCAGAAAACACTAGCGATAAGCACCCTAAAAGAAGACATCTTTCCACGACTGACACCTTTCCTTCTAAGATCAGAAACAAGACAAGGATGTCTGCATTCATCACTTCCATTCAACATACTAGAAGTTCTATCCAAAAAAATTAGGCAAGAAAATAAAAGACGTTCAAATTGGAAAGGAAGAAGTAAAATTATCTGTTTGTAGGCAACACAATCTTGCATACAGAAAATCCTAAAGATTCCACCAAAATTTATAGAACTAATAAATTTATCAAAATGTAGGATGCAAAAATCTACACACAAAAATCAGTTGCATTTCCATATAGTAGCAAAGAACAACTTGAAAAGAGAATTGAGAAAAACATTCCATTTACAATAACCTCAAAAAGAATATACTCAGGAATAGATTTAACCAAGGAGACAAAAGATTTGTACAATGAAAACTACAAAACATTACTGAAAAGAATTAAATAAGGCATAAATAAGTAGAAAGCTATCCCACGTTCATGGTTGGAAAGGTTAATAGTGTTGCGATATTAAGACCACCCAAAGTGATCTACAGATTCAATGCAATTTCTATAAAAATCCTCATGATGTTTTTTTTTTTGCAGAAATATTAGAAGTTATCCAAAATTTATATGGAATTTCAAGGAATCCTGACTAGCCAGAACATTCTTTAAAAAAAGTTGACAGACACACTTCCTAATTTCAAAACTTACTGCAAAGCTACAGTAATCAAAACAGTGTGGTACTGGCATAAGGGCACACCTATAAACCAATGGAATAGAATAGAGAACTCAAAATAAACCTTTGCATATATAATCAAATGATTTCAACAAAGGTGCCAAGACTCTTTAATAAGAAAAGGATGGTCTTCTCCATAAGCGATGCTAGGAAAATTGGACATCCACACGCAAAAGAACAAAGTTAGACTCTTACTTTACACCATATACAAAAATTAACTCAAATTGGAGCAAAGACCTAAACATAAGAGCTAACAGTATAAAATTCTTGGCAAAAAACATCAGGGAAAAACTTCATGACATTGGATTTAGCAATGATTTTTTAGATATGACACCAGAAGCAATAAAAGAAGAAAATAGATAAATGGGAATTCATCAAAAATTTTAAACTTTTGTTCACTGAAAGAAACTATCAACAAAATGAAAATCCACAGAATAGGAAAAAATATTTGTAAATCATATATCTGATAAAGGATTAATATCCAGAATATATAATGAATACCTGCAGGTCAACAACATAAAACAAATAACTCAATACAAAAAATGGGCAAAGGACTTGAATACACATTTATCAAAAGAAGATATACAAATGGCCAATAAGCACATGAAAAGATTATCAACATCACTAATGATTAGGTAAATGCAAATCAAAACAATAAGATACTATATCAAACGCATCAGATTGGCTATTATCGAAAACAAAAACAAACAAAAACCCAGAAAGCAACACATGTTGTCAAGGAATTGAAAGATTTGGAATTCTTTTTTTTTTTTTTGGGCAATAAGTATTTTTTTAAATAAATTTATTTAAAAATAAATTTTTTAAATAAATTTATTTATTTAACCAGTACACTGGTTAGACATCTATAATAAAACTGGAATTCTTGTGTGTTGCTGCTGGAAATGTAGAATGTGCAGCCACTGTAGATAACAGTATGGCAGTTACTCAAGCAAATTAAACATAGAAATATCATATGATCCAGGAATTTTATTTCTGAGTATATACTCAAAAGAATTGAAAGTAAGCACTTGAACGGATATTTATATACCCTTATACATATTATCACTATTCACAATTGTCAGGTCAAAAGGTGGAAGCAACCCAAAAGTCCATAGACAGATGAATTAATGAAACAAAATGTGGTATATATATGCAATGAAATATTATTCAGCCTTAAAAAGTATACATGCTACAACATGAATGAACCTTGAAGGACTCATATACTTGCTCTAATCTCCACAAGTTTTCTCCCAATGAGGGCTCCTCCAGATGCTTGGGTGTTTGAAAATGAGGTTCATGTACTTTTATACAGAGCAAGGCTTATTTTTATGCTCGTCTATCTCAAAGACCATGTTGTCATTTTTTAACTAAACTGTAAAGAGAGTTTGTGATCACCCTATATATCTCTAAGTATGTCCACAAAGGACAAAAATTAGACACCTACCTGACAACTATAGTTGACATTGGAGGATCCTTTATGTTTTTATTCAACAAGTAGCATTTCTTCCACCCATTTTTTGCATTATTGATGTTTTTCCTTTTCCACAGTGGCATACTGCTTGGTTTTGGGGTCAGATTAACCTCCCTTGGAAATTGACATCTGGCTAAGATCCTTTCTAAGCCAGAGAGTTCAGAATTCTCACCTAGCAATAGAATAAGCATTACCGAAATTCAGTGTTCCTCTCCATTTTTTCATAGCAAGATTAACATGGCATTAATGTGAGAAAGAGTAGTTATACCACTTCATAATTGCTATTGTGCTCTTCCATTCCATCAAGGCAAAAATATCACGGAGCAACATTTAGACCTTAATCTGGTCCTAGACATCTAATAGATGCACAGCAAATGAATGAATGAATGAATGAATAAATAAATGAACAGATGTTCCCATACCACTGTAAAGTTTATTTGTACAATTTGTACATGATTTCTAAACTAACGGCAAGTTACTGTACAATTATTTTTCTTTTCAGACATATTAATGACATTTTGCATATATGTCACATCTACTGCTTCCCATTGACCTCAACTGGCCCCTAACCAAATTGCCCATCTGCAATGAGACAAATAGCTTGTGTTAGAATGGAATTCGATACACTGCTGTCTTCATCAAAACAGTCTTGCTATTCCTCCCTCCCACCAAAAAAAAAGGAAGGAAGAAAAGAAAGGAAAGAGAGAGAAGGAGGAAGGAAAGAATCACTTGAACTACATCGTGTGTTAGTGACATAGTTGACTTATATTGTAGTATAAGCTTCTTATCTCTGCCAACAGTTAACAATTTGAGACCCCAAGCCAGTTTGCAGACTACATTATAAGTTCAGCAATCCATCTGGATGTATTAGAGCTGTCATAAACCTAATGCAGGAAAGGAAGTTGAGCCTTGGAGAGATTTGGGGTGACCCTACATAGGAATTAGATCAGAACTTGTCCAGCCCCCATTATTTCTCATGCTGAACCACTGATGATTTTTCCCAGACAGAGTAATAGGCAGAGACCCCAAAGGACAAAAAACTGGCTCAAGGGACCATAGCTTAGCAATCTGAATAAATGATATAATGACTTGATGAATAGCTTGATCCTTAGAGGCCCTTAAACCACTTTAAGTGAGTCAAGAACAGGACTGGAATCTGGGGCTCCTGGCTAGTGGTCAAGGCCTGGCTCAGAGAGCTCCCACATACTATTCTTAGCAGCAGTTTATTAGCTCAGTAATCACTAAGCTTGAGCACTCAGAAGCTCTCACAGGCACACTTGAACAATAAGAATAGAATATAGTTTGCTTTGGTTGTCAGAATTTCATAGCTAAATTTAATATTCAACTAAATTAATTAACCCAATTCAGGTATTTGGTGACATACAGTTAAAATAAAAATTTTTTTTGGCTTCAAATGATTTTTTTGATTGTCTTGTTGTATATACATATTTTAATATTGTATACCGCCTCAAATCGTTTTTGTAAGAAACTAGAAATAAATTAGAGAGAATAACATTTACAAATTCTTATATTCTCTAGTATGATTGATTACATTTAGTATTGCACACCAAAATGAGATGAAAACTCAGAACTCACTCTGAATATTTAATTGGGTCTTACAGCCCATCTTTTTTGAAATTATAAGCAAGTTTCCTGGTTTTGAAAGTATGATAAGCAAAGGGATAGCTCATAAAATTATTGGAAGTAAAATAATATTGATTGTCAATTTATAGAGAAAATTTTTGAGGTATTCAACTATATTTGCTTGAATGTTTTTTAAATTTCTTATGTTAATGTGTGGAATGCATTACATAGCTGATGGATGCACGGACAGACGAATGAATGGATGAATTGGTATCACAATACAAATCGTCATAGATGAGGTATATAAATCAGTACAAAAGCCACTGCGTGTGTGTGTGTGTGTGTGTGTGTGTGTGTGTGTGTGTGTGTATTTACCAGTGACAGTAAAAATATGTACTTAAAACTTTGGGCTTTAAGGTGATTTGTTATTTTTGCACCTCATAACTATCTTCAATGTAGAAACAAAAGTCATGGATTTGGTGGCCATCAGCGGACTGCCAACATGTGAACAGCACATTCTGCTTCTAGAGTTGCCGCATTGATCTGTTAAAGCTCAATAACTCTGTGGAAACCACTCTTCCTGCCTGCCCTGCCTCTCCCCGTATGTCCCCACCATTCAGTTAAGCAAACTTCCAAAGTATTTGGGTGGGGGAGATACAATGAATTAATCAAGAGAGGTATCTTCTTAAGCATTAAAAACAACAACAACAAAAAATGCCTTAAACTTCCTCCCATTTCCTACTTGGTTTGGCGCCAGTCAGTCATTTAGGAAACTAGTATGAAGAACGTATTAAACAGCACAAAGCTGGTACTAAAAAGATCTCGGCATTACCCTTTACATTGCTATGCTGGGGCCTGGGTGGGAGGAGGAAGAGAACCTCTTGTAGAGTCTTATAATGTTTTGGAGATAATTATCTGGATAGTGGTATATCCAAATCCATATAGTGTATTTCGTTTCTCAGTTTTATGTTGTTTTTATGATTTAACTTCACTATTATTCAAATTGTGAAAGAAAAATCTGAGAGTTTAGCAATAACTCTTTAGTTCTTTTTTCTTTCTTCTTATAATGGCTCTGGGTAACAAATACAGGCTAATACAGGCAAAATTTCCCTGCAGATGAAGAGGTAGGTGGCAGATGAGGGATAAAACCCATTTTCAAGGTCAGATGAAATTTTTACTAGAAGAGCTTTAGACACAGTAGCAGTCTAACACTGGTATTCATTATTGAATTCATAATCTGACAGAAGAAAGTATGAGAAATAAGGTCATCTCTTCAGGATGCACCTTCAAGGCAATCACTATACATTTTGGAAAAGGCATTTTGGAAATGAAGCAGCCTTTTAGTGAGGAATTCAGGGCCTCAAAAGCTAATGTTCCCCCTCTATGACTGGGCTCTGTCTTAGGCACAGGCCCTTCAAGACACAGACTCGGGACTCAGAGGCAACATCTCTTCCCACTAGATACCATTCACCTCAGCTGTATTGTGCACCTCTTTAAACTGGCCTCCAACCACAGAAGAGAATAAATGCAGCCAAATTCTTTGGAAATAAAGGCACAAGAACAGTATGGGTGGTATTTTTAAACAGCAGGAATATGGCCAGTTGCTAAAGGTGCATCAGTATATATTAGTGTCTACACTGGAAGGCTAAGGGAACAGAAGTTAAAACACTTCTTCAACCTCATGTAAACACTCACTGCATTTTCAATTTTAAAATTGCATTTTAACTACAAAAAAATACATGGAAAGATTTCCACTAGATTAAATAAAATCAAACAACTTAAAGAAATACACATAGTCAAAGGGAAAGTCCTCCAATCTCTATCCTTTCTCCAAGGATAACCACTGTCCTGAATTTGTTGTCTCTCTTTCAGAACTCTTCTATGCATTTATATACATATTTGTATGTATAAATATACAGTCTTCTTTTGGCATAAGTAAAATCATTGTTTTTATTTTACTGTTTATTTTGCACTTATTTTACACTCTACAGTGTATTTTGTAGATATTTTAATGTTAACTTTCTTCTTAATAGATTCCACAGTATTGGTTTATCAGTTTAACCATTCTGCTATTGAATGACATTAAGCTGTTTATTTCACCATTCTAAATAATGCTTCAACACACAACTTTGTTCATGCATCTGTGTGCACAGGTATAAGTATTTCTCTAGGACATTAACTAGAAGTGGAATTGCTAAGTTGAAGGACATGCATATGTAAGGGGTTGTTAAAATATGAATTTTTCTGCTCTATTTTGTCCTAAAGCTACAGTCTGAGAAAAATCCAGTAGGTGCCAGATACCAACATATGTACAACATACCTATCTATATTAGAAAATGGTAAACATGCTTTAAGGCATGTGAAGATTTCTTTAGGCAGAGTAGTTGCAGTGCTGTGTACTGTACCATCTCCACTCCCTCTGACAAATGAAGGTACTGGGCTGTATTCCCTAACACCTAATTTATTAGTTTCCTAGGGCTGCCATAACATACACAGTACCACCAACTGGGTGGCTTAAAACAACAAATTTATTGTCTCACAGTTCTGGAGGCTGCAACTCCAAAACCAAGAATTCATCAGGGCCACGTTCCCTCTGAAATCTCTAGGAGAAAATTCTTCCTTACTTCTTAGTTTCTAGTGTTCCTTGACTGACAGATGCATCATTTTAATCTCTGCCTCTATTGTCACATGGCCAACTTCCCCCTGTGTCTCTTTGTCTTCTTATAAGGACCAGTCATATTGGATTGAGAACCCACCCTACTCCAGTATGACCTCATCTTAACTTAATTATATCTGTACCTCAATAAGTACCCTATTTCCAAATAAGGTTATGTTTTGGAGTACTGGGGGTTAGGACTTCAACAGATCTTTTTAGGAGACACGATTCAACCCCTAACACCTGGAAAAGTCCACTGGAAAGTGGCTAAGACCATAGGCCACAGAGAAAAGAGGTCAGTGTTGGAAGCCAGTTGTACTTTCACCAATCGGGTAAAGATAAGGTGGACAGGGGTTCAAATTTTCCATGAGCTATACATGAACCCCATGGAAAGAAGCTGGTTTTGAGTCATTTTGAATAAAATCTTAAGAGGGCTTTGTCCAAAGGGTGAAAGCAATCTCTGTTGAAATAGGATGGAAATGTAACATACCAAAGGAGTAGAGGGGTGAAGATGGAGAAAGGGAAATGTCAGCAGGAGGCTATGAATTGAGAGACCTCCAGTAATGGGAAATCATCAAAGTACCTGCACGAATGCCCCAGGAAAGAAAAGGTCAGCTTTTGAAAGCTGCCACCCCCAGAGAGCCAGAATGACAGATGACAATCTGATATTTCACCAGTTGAGGAAAAGCTTTTCAGTTCCTTTCATCCTAACCCTTCTCAACCTAACAGTAGCCAGTGAAAGAGTGGGCAAAGTAAGAAAAATAAACCTACTACACTGCCAGGCTTACTTCCAGTTTCTGAGTGTAAGTCAGGCTAGAGCGGTGGGAAGCAGAGAAGTTTTCTTTCTCACTAATCTCTTTTAAAATCAAATCTAAAGATAAAATTGTAAATTTAGTAGTATTTCCCATCTTTCCACAAATATGCTTTGCCTAAAGAAGAGTAACAGAACTATCTTGGTTCATAAAAGGAATGTGAAGAAGTGAGGATGAAGTCAATACATGGTTAATTTCCACTTTAAGCTCTGAGAACATGGGTCCCTATATGGATAGAGCCATGGGTCTCAAGAACTGAGCACACCTGTAATGTAAAGAATAAGTTCTTACTCATGGCTAAAAGAAGAGGCAGCTTGTACCAAGATAAAGTGTATGCTTACTAAAAAAGAGTTCACATCCACCCTCTTCTGACTTACATTTTTTTTTGTCCTGTTCACTCTTGTAAGAATAAAGTATCTTCATCAGATGATTTGGAAGCAGCTTGTGAAGGTTGGATAGAGTCTCAAAGGTGTGATGCATAACTTCAGGAAGGTCATAATTTTTGGGTGTCCTGTATTTGTCAACAGGTGGAAGTTTCAATATAATTTGATTGTTTTTGGCTATTTCCATGATGACCCGCTGAGCTACAGAGAAGAATAAATAGAGAATTTGAAGAGTGAAATCCCTTGCAGTTGTTCTTCCTCCAAGCTTTTCTTCATCTCTAAGCAGATATCATGGAATCTATTTTCTGGTCTCTGATTGCTTAGCATTCTTAGAGTCACAATGGCCCAGATCTTAGCCTGGAACTCGGTGTGCTCATCTTGCTTCTTCAAACCAGAGGAAATCAGCCTGTCAAAAATATCTTGACAAGTCTAACTGGAATTTTAGGCAGAAACTCCAATTTCCTGTCTGAACATGGACAATATCTGAAGAAAGTAGAGTACTTTCCTAAAAGGAAGAAGGAAAGCAGTGTGTACACATCCAGTGTTATATTTTTCCAACTGGCACTTAGTAGAGGCTATGCATCCTATGTGTACATAATGAAAGCTCCACAGACCTTCTATTCTCTGAGGGAGAGTGGTTACATCAGCACAGTTCTCGAGAAGTGAGGAAAGAGCTTTATCGTCCAAAAACTAAGGAAATGTCCAGATTAACACAGGTAAGATGACAAACTGCTTTTTATTCTCTTAACCAAATTAACACTAAGGAAACAAGGTAAACAAACAAAAATGCTCGACTCTAGTGTTACTGATAGAAGCCATTCTTCATTGTGGACCAAAAGAGAGAAGAGTAGAAGTACTAAATAAACTTAAACCACCACGCTTGATAGCACAGCCCCAAGCAAGATGAAAGCTGCCAAGAACTACTCCTAGATTTAGAGCAAAAATTCAAATAATAAGGTTTGTTATAGCTATTCCTTAATCTCAGCGTGCTCCATTAACTGAGCCAGGTTCACCATAATTGTTCTACTCTGTGAAATGGCTGGGTAATCACACCGCAAACTGGTGAGAAACAGGGAAAGCCATGGGAGCCAAGCATGCTATGGCAAAAGTTGGTAATGTTTGCCAGCTTTTTACCAAACTTAAAAACCTTTGGTCAAGACTATAAAAACATCAGATTATATCATATGTACATTAGTGCCCACAGCAGGAGATATACAATTCTAGTTCTTAAATTTCAACTTGCAAACTTAAAAAGTAAAACTTTAAAAAATGAACAAAACATGTTCTTGAAATACAAATGTATTTAAAATATGTTATAGAGCTAACTTGAATGTAAAGTGATTCTCATAATTTCATGCACATTGTTGGAGAGAGGGGGATAGGTGAAGGTCACAGGGGTGGAATATTCTGATAGCCAGAGGCTTCTTTCTTCCAAGTAAATGCGAATGTACTACTAAATCCTCATTTACATAAATAGGAAAGAACAAACCATGTTTTAAGCCATTCAACAGACCAAAGAAGTGATCTATTAAAATTGATTCTTTATACTCCAGTAAATTGATCCATCCATTCTTAATTAATAGCAACTGATGGAATGCTTCTAGCTATCTTAAGTTTATTGATGTTGGCTGAAATCAAACATAGGCTACGATGATTACATTTTATTTTAAAATAAACTATCTCATGGATAAATGTTTTTCGCAATGGTTAAGTTTTCTTCAAGGAAGCAATCTCATTCATTTTCTCTAACTATGCCGTGGTAGAAAGAACACTGAACCAGCATGGAAGTTAACAGTCAAGAATGGAAGCTGGCAATGCCCTGCTGCTAACTAGTTGTGTGATCTTGATCTCAGCCAACCATGTCTTAGGCTATGGTACTAATGCTCTTTGACAAAAGAAATCTTCCCATTTCTGTCCGTTTTGTATTCTATTTATTTTCAATTCTAGTCTTCAATATCCAATATATTTAACTTTTCACAACTATGTTTGTAATATATGATTATTTTCTCACAAGAAAAGATTAGAAAGAATCCTCCTAAGCCAGCACTTCTTATTGTGGCATGAGTTGCTACGAAGAGCCAGTAGCACCACTTAGGCTAGCAGCGTATCATGAACTACCTAGCAGCTGCAGGACTCTTGATCGTTTTTCTAGTTAGGTAAATGGTAATTCCTTTTTTTTTTTTTTTTTTTTTTTATTCCGAAGAGGGCTGTTGTGTCTCCCGAACACATTCCTCTTCCCCTTGGCCATGGTGGATGTGACAAGATCAGCTGGCTTCCAGAAGGCAAAATATTCAGTAATGTTCAAAGAGAAAAGATCATTTCCAAGTTTCTTAAAGAAAGTGTTCTAAAGAGAGTGTTCCGTTCAAAGCAAATGAGGTGGAAGGGTCCCGACTACCAGAAAGAGGATCCAAGTTACAGCTTTCCTGGCGTCAGAAAGTAAGTTCTGATCCTGAATTTAAACCAAAATTCAAAGTGAATTTGTGACATAAAGCTAAGAAAATGCAGCTACAGAGTATAGGCATCCAAAGGACAGGAAGATTTTTAAAGCAATTCAAACTGCAGAATTCAAGTCTTGCAGAAAAATCAAAATAAAGGTGGAAATATGTTTGAGAATTTATTCAAAAGTACTAGTTGCAACGTATGCAGATGTAGAATTTATTGATGTATGTGTTTATCTTACTTTTGGAAATATATTCATATACATCACTATCACATTCACTTCAGAAATAGATTTTAAACAAGATTTCCTATATTTTTGCAACAAAATGGTGGCCTCTCAATAAGAGACCCAAGTGTTAAAGATTAATTTTTAAAATAAAAACACAACTTCTAACAAAATTTCACTTATATTTCTTCAAAAGGAATTATACATACACGAGAAAGTTAGGCCATTTAAGGTCAATGCTCATTGAGATAAATATAATCGGTCGTGATTGAAAGACAAAGCTGAGCTGGAAAAAATAAAAGACAAGTTAGCTAAACCAGACACTAACACAAATTACTCATAATTGAATTGAAATCTTCCCCACTGATTTAGAATCTATTTGAGAACAAAAATGCACATTATTAATTGGAAAATATCGTCCTGACTTTCAAAAAATATTTACATTATTACACTAAACAAGATTCTATTGTAGTACATGATCAGCCGTGACCTTGCAATAATGTAGGGAAAAATAAAAGGAGGTGGAGGCAAAGGCATGGGTAAATGTGAAAACACAAGAGGTATTGAATGAAGGCGGTAGACTGAAACAGAAGGCTTTTCCCTCCAGTGTAAATAGAAACTAATCAATGTTGTTACTGACATTTTTTTGCATACTCCTGGACTGTGGGGGGAAAAAACGTACATCAAAGTGCTTTCCAAAATAGTTATCTGGTGGTCAATGTTGTCACATTCTTCATAGTAAGAGAAACTGAGGTGGGTAGCAAGGCATTCTTACCTACTAAGTAATTGACCTGAGGCTTTCCTTCTTTTCCACCAATTCAGACCACCTTCACTGTAATTAATGCAAGAGCTTGTTAAATGCCATGAGACAGAGAGCATCTACCTTACCCTACTCTTGGATTAACTAAAGAGGTATGGGCTTGAAGTAAGGGAAGCCTGAGGCTACCACTAAAAATGGAATCCAGAGTGGCCTTGGGATGGCCTAGAAGGAAGGTGGGTTCTTTTGGGAGCAAGGACTACTGTTAAAGCTGGACCAGATCTGCTATGGAAAAAAAGCCCACTGTCCAACTAACTAATTCACTAACTCTCAAGGCTAGCTAGAGCCAAAGCAGACTCAAGGGTTTGGAAATAGCATCATTCTCTTAGTTGTTCCTCTTATATTTCACACTGCCACATTTCATACTGAGTTCTTTCCTCTCTTAGCCTTGTCTCCTCACCACTTAGAATGGGTGCTCCCCTGTAAATACTGCAAGGGCTATTTTGTCACTTTAGTTTTAAAACTGTAATACTAAAAACCTCATCAGTTCAACAAGTGGTGGGGCATATGATTTTGATGCTAACGTCAAAGTGTTCAAAAAGTCTCCAGAGAAAGAAAGAGAAGTCAAGTGGAAATAATAATAGGAAAGGAAGGTTTTAGGAATATAGTTGCCAAGGAAAAATAAAGAATCTCAGAAGATGCATTAATGGATGACAAATCTCAGAGGGACTTTAAGGGATCAGGCATCAGCTCAAGCTCTGAAACAAAATAAAAAAGCAGAAACAGAAACATAAAGCGAGAAAGATGGGAGATACGTAGCTAGATATATGAAATGCATGCATGCATACACACATACAGATGTAATTCTTGTCTCCTATCCAAAGACAGAAAAAAAAAAAAATTCTCAGCTAGATATATTTATAGAAAGAGTTAGTTAAAAATACATGGACTCTAATATTTACCCAATTCACTATTTTTCAAGTAATTTTAAGTTGGGAAAAGTTTAGTTTACTCATTTACAAAATAGGAATAACTAGCAGTGTCAACTTCATTGTGTCATTAAGAGTATTAAGTCAGTTAATCTGTGTAGAATGTTCAGTGTTATGCCTGGCACATAGTAACCACACCATACACTCTAGCAAATGTTATTTTTGGAGTAAATTAATTCAAATATTTCTTGAGTGCCTAGTATATGCCAGCACTCCACCAGATAGAATAAGGCCGGGTCTTGCTTTTAAGGTGTTTAAAAGAAAATGAGTGAGATATTGTAAAATAATAATTATAATGTAATAGTGAGTAAGGAACTGTAAATAAATCATTATAACATAACCCAAAATAGGGATCTTGAAGGTAGTAGCAATTTCTTTCTGAAGGATTAAGGAAAATAATTTGTGAGCTAGATCTATATAAGTAGGACTTAGGTAACTAAAAGGAGGGAGGAGATTAAAAAAAAAGAGCTAGCGTAGAAAAAGTAAACATAACCTGTATCCTGGAAGACAGAGAGTATTTAGGAAAATTGCAAAATGTCTGACGTTTTTGACGTGTAGGCAGTGGAAAGGTGATGAGCAGACTACAGAATCTGCATTTTATTCTTTAGGCATGAGGAGAGCATTTGAGTAGGTCTGTGTTTTAGGTCAGCAGTATGGAAAACAGTCTGAAGGAGAAGAGTACTTAGGAGGGAGACGTCCAAAGAAGCCTAGGCTAACCTCATAATCATTCACTTATATTTATGGTGTTCCTACACAGTTTAAAGTAATGGGGATTCAGCAATGAATTAGACAGGCAAGGCCCCTACCCTCATAGAGTGTTATATATTCTACTAGGAAGAGACAGACAACAAAAAAAGCAAACAAGACTAACAAACAATATTGTGAGGAGTATGAAGAAGAAATAAAAACAGGATGTTATGAAATAGACTAATGTGGGTGGGAAGGGCTTTTAATAATGAAGTCAGGGAAAGCCTGTATGAGAGGAAAACGGAAACAGAGAGGAAGGAGACAGACATCTCTGATATGGAGGTGGAGATAGGGGAAATCCTTGAAATTGTATTCAACTGGTATATACTCTATATGCATCTTTCTGAGAAGGTACTCAAAGCAACAGGAGATTCCTTCCGCCCAAACGTTAAGAACCAGTGCATTTAGATAATTAACAAAACGTTTTGGGGGTTGAACCTAGAGCCGAGTGTTCAACCCAGCAGAATGCAATAGTATCCATCAGCAAAGGATTACAAAAATTTCTTTCTCAAATGTCAATACTTTATTATAAAGAATACATCTGACACTTTTAGTATTTATTTACTTACACATACAAATATATTGGTCACAAGTGTGTAAATATTCACTTACATATTTACTTACTATACACGCATATAATAATGCATATACTTATATTCTATATGTGTATAGAATGTACATGTATTCTTTCCTCTCCTCCCCTCACTCTACACACTTATTTCATGGAACCGAAAGTAAGAGATATAAATTTGGAGGACAAAATTGGCCTCCCACGACCTAAATGTATCCTAGACAGAAAAAAATCAGCTTTTGTTCTTCCTGTTGTAATACCAATGAGTGACCCGGAACTGACCAAAGGTGGGCTTGCTCTCAGCAGGGATACCTTCCTTCTTCCATTTTAAGTATTTACTATATTACATATTATAAACATAGATAGAACTTTACATATATCCATGCATATACATAGATTTAGGTTTGTCTAGCTTAGTGCTGGGCACAGCTCCAAGCTTTAAGTGAACAAATTATGGGGTGGCGGCCGGCCGCGCGGGGCCCTTCAGTGAGTCGTCCGGGGTCAAGGTCAGGGCCAGGGCGCCGGAAGGCCCGGCCTGGGCGTGGGACGGTGGGGGCGCCGGGGCCGTGACTCCCACGGGTGCGGAGCCCTGGGGCGGCCACGCACCTGCGATGGCCCAGGGGGCCGGGCCGCCCCTGAGAAGGCCCATAGGCGCGCGAGGGCAGGAGCCTAGGGCAGGCGCCCTCCCCCGGCTGCGTCGCCCGGCCCGCGGGCATGGCGGCCTGGTGACCCCCAAGAGGCTCCGGGCCTGGGCTGCCGCCGACGGCCTAGCGGCCCCGGAATACCAGCCGACCCGATGGAACGTGGGGCCGTCATGGGCGCCCCGGCTCGATGGTAGTTGCCGGGCGACCCGGCCTCTGGGGAAGCCCGCGGAGCCGCAGCCCCAGCTCAGGCTGGTCTCGCCCGGCCCGGCGCCAGCCCGCGAGCCTCGTAGGCCGTCCACCGCCGAGGAGGCCGCGCTCCCGGCCGGCCGCCGCCCGTTGCCCTCCCTGTCCTCCCGCTGCAGGAAGGCCGAGTCGGAAGGGGCGCCAGTCCAGCGGTTCGCCCCGCACGCAGAGGGGCCCGGGCCCCGGGGAGGCAGCACCCTAGGAGACGACGCCGGAGACTACACGTGGGCCTGCGGCGCGGTGGGGTAAGAGGCGGGAGCCCAGGGCGCCCCCGCGAGCCCGCACCCGCTGTCCCCTTGTCCCGCGCTCCCCACAGAGCTGCCCACAGCCCGGGGAGGGAGGGGTCTTCTGACACCTGGGCTTTGCGCCTTCCTCCGGACACCGACCTCCTCAATCTTCTGCCCTAAAGCCCCTTCCCCGGACTCCCAGTCACAGAGACCTGGTCTCTGGGCATCTCCTCCAGATACGGTGGCCTTTTCCAGGCTCCCGGTGCCTTCCTCCACGGCACACACCTGGGTGGCCAGGGTCGGCGCCACCTACTCAGCCTTCCTCCTTCATGCTTCCACCCCAGTGCCTGGCATTGAGCAGGTGGATCAGTATTTATTGATTCAAAACCTTCCTGAACTGTATTTTCTATTTCTCCAGGATACACCTTTCTCTCCAGGAGACAATAAAATATAAACGATTAGCAAATATACTGATTACAGTGGTGGCTTTAATTTCTGAGTCTTTCCAGATAGCCATACCCTAAGCCAATGATTGCTTTACTTGTTATCTTATAGTTCTCTAATATTTCTACCTTAAACAGTAGTGGACTTAGATACCATGATAGTTTGGTGTGGAAAACAGTGTTTGGTTCTGTGGGCTTTTTAGTGTCTCTGAACATGGGATGCTCGCTCTGACTGTGTATGTAAGGTTAATCCGTTTTCAAATGGAGCACCTGTTCTGAATGATTAAAAGCAGAGTTCATGACCCTGTTTTATAAATTCCAGATGATTCACTATATTTTTTTCTAATTTATATTTTATCTTCCTCTCTGATAATATCTTTCTCACTTCAGACCTTAATTTCCTAATATTCTGTCAAATCTTCCAATTTGCTTTTGTCTATACTCCCCTCCCCTTTTTGGTCTAGCTTGCCCCTTGTTTCTGGTTGATTTTATATTGTTACCCACACCTTGCCCTCATAGTCCCTTTCTCCTGCTTTCTAAGTATTTTCTTGACCTCCTTTATATGGGGAGCCAAAGTTCATGCTTTCTTTAAATCATTGTTGTACCTTACCCATAAATGTGCCTGTCCGACAACCTGTATAGGATTTTAAGGAAACAGAGGAGCAAAATGGGGAGAAGAAATGGTGAGAACTGTGGCACCAACCTGCGTGTGTCAAACATCTCTCATGAGGTATGGCAGATGCTATTGAACTTGAGCATTTGGACAGCAGCTCCCACTGTTAAGACCTAACTCCCACTGAATCTTACTGCTAAGATCCCTTGCTGCTGTCTCTGTGAGCAGTTTGTCCTGAGTTTTCCTCTTAGCACATTTGGAATATCAGTTGGAAAACTATTATTTCTTTTAACAAAGAAAAGTTAACGAGTGTCTCTAGAAATGTCAAAACATTTCTAATTACAATTGGATTTTGTTCTATTTTCTCACACATATTTTGTAAAAAATATTGGTAAGACAGGTGGGATATCAAAAGGTGTAAACAATTCCCAGCCTGCAAGGAGTTAAAATCTAGCTGGCTTAGTGTATGGTTGACAATCTTCCTTACCAGGTGACAAATTTGGCATCATTAATTTTATTTCATGATTTCGATAACACAGTTCATCAGCTTCCCTTTTCCATGTTAATTTAAGGATATTTCTCTCACATATTATTTTGTACGTTAGTGTTCCAGGGTTACATACATAGCTGAGAGAAGCTTGAGAATCTGTCAGGAGGGTTTTAAAAATACAAATAATTGGGCCATACCCTCATCCTACTGAATCAAAATCTGTAACATTTTTTTCAACTATTATTTTTAAAAAAGCTCCCCAGGTAATTCTCACATGGAGACTAGACCTGAAACATTATTTCAGAGGGCAGAGAATATGTATTAATTTTATTTTTCAAAAACCTCTAGAGAAAGAGAATCTGCAGCCTACCCGCTAAGTTTCAACTATCCTTTCTAAAGGACATAACTTTCTTGTGGATCAGTTATATCCTTATACTGCATTTAAGCTTATTTCTCCCTATTCCTCCTTAGTGTGGAGATGATACCTAATACTACTTCACATTTTATTTGTATGTTGCTTAGAGTTTAATTTGCAAAGGATTTTCTATTTGAGATAGAAAACCACTAAGTTCATTCCTTAAAAAATTATTTTTTGAAAAAATAAACCAATTGCCTCTTCACTTTCCCTTTTCCAGGATAAATGATTACATTCCTCTCCTATACACAACCCACATTTTTTTTTTTTTCCCATAGTGCTCAGCACAATGTCTGGAACAATAATACTCAGTAGATATAGTACCTTTCCCTATTAATTTTTTGGCTTTCTTTTGAGTACTTCCTGAGTGTTTCTCAACATCTGGAGTCCAGAATGAGTAGTGGGCTGGTCAGCATTGAGTTAACGTGAGGATTAGAGCATTTTCTTTGTTTGGTGGAAAGATTTTATAGGCTTTTAGATTTGGTACTGAGCTACAGAAAATTTGGTGAATGTGCCATTGTGTGCCAGGGACACACTGCACTGGACATTTTATTACATTTATAATTCAGTTTTGAAAACCTGTGTGCCATTATTTTGAACAAAATAAGAATGAAACCATAAATTGTAAAAGCCTTTCCATTTTCTGATTAATTAGTGTTATCAAGCTGATACTAGTTTGATAAGAGAGAACATTGCATGTTCCTCAAATATGCTGGTAGTACCCTTATAGGAAGGAGAGGTGGTCTTGAAGCTTTGTGCCTTTTGTCACACTCCACCCAAAGGACATGTAAAATTATATATTTGAGCTTTTAACATTTTCTTAACATTAAGAGTATCCTAAAAAAAAATATTGTTTTAGAACTTATCTCACTGGAATTTGGATTCAGAAGCACCTGTTCCTGAAAATAAAAACCTCTCACCCAGAAGGGATATTGAAGCAGGTGGTAAGAAATTCTAGATGTGTATATTGATCCTTGTATTTATAGATATAGGAAAATTTATATTCATATTTATAATATGTATAATCATGCACATTAAAGGGGGTTTGTTTTTAATGTAAGCAGTTTTATATAACTATTAATTGTCATTTTTCCCCAATACATTCTTTCAGATAAAATTAACAAGGTAAGGATAAATGTTTGGTTTTAAATAATTCACAAAATATTATTTAAAATTATATGTATGTTCTTTAAAAAAAATTTTTTTCAAAGTTAAACTTTAAATTTCATTTTTATAGACTTCTTCAATCAAGACAGACTTTTGCTTTTTTACAGGGCTACAACTTCGTCATTAATATTTTATTAAGTTTTTCTTCAATATAACAGAACTATAAATGGACATTAACTTTGTAATAAATATTGTGTTTTCTAGTCATTGCCAAAAGGGAAATAGTCACAGCTTTTAAGATACCTGAAGCAGTTAAAATGGTTGATACTTTGTTTTGAAGTAGTGAGAAAATCTTTCATTTACCTTTTTTGATCAAAATATAAAACACTTAACTGTTAGTAAAATAAAGACAATGTTAATGATATTCAAGATTCATTAGTTAACACTGTTTAGTTGGTATTTATAAGATTATACTAATTCCTGCTGAAATCAGTAAAAAAAAATTATATCTGTATGTATGTAAGGGAGTATTATAGGATTTTACTATATATTCCTTGGTTGGAACTATATATTCCTTTGTTACAACAATAACTATACAGTCTTAGAACACAAACCAGTAAGGAACAGAGATATATTTTGTTTAAAAGTCTTTTGCTGCTTTATAGAGCCATTTGGAAATTCCAGTAGAACAGCTGATGCTAGAACTTAATTTATCAGAGCATGCTCACAAAAGAACACAGGTGGGATTTTATTCATCATACTATTTTCCTAAAGTATTATTTTTAAAAAGTGGATGCAGTTACTAAAATATTTTTTTATGGCTTTTCTGTTATCAGAATAGTAATCAAGGGTTATTTCAGTTCTGGAGTTATCCTCTTAATGAAGGAAGTACCATGGAGACCAGGTGAGAGTATTTTCATAAATCCCTAAATTAGTGAAATAAATTTAAGTACAGAAGAGTTAACTCATCTGAAATACTCATTTGAAATACTAAAACAAAAAACAACCAGAAGAAAAAGTGTTGAGTGCAAATAATGGAATATTGTAGAAGCTCATCCTTAAATAGGAAATGTCTGGCAGACACCACAGAAGTAATCAATATATTGGTAATTGAGAGTTTATGGTGCAATTACAATGAGGGTTTAGATGGATAGAGTTTGGACTTCTCATTGAAGGGAAAATAAATTGTAATAGGAAAGTAATACTCCATGTGCCAGGAACAGTTTTAATTAATTATATGTATTAATTCATTTAACCCTTACGGCAATCCTATAAGGTAGGTACTGTTATCATCATCCCTGTTTTATAGATGAGAACATTGAGGCAGGATAATAAGTAACTTGCCCAAAGGCATACAATTAATGAATGATAGCACCAGAATGTAAAAAAGTAACTTGGTTCATGCTCATTATCACTATAATATATTGCTTCTCGGACCTTACTTGAATTTGAATTCTTATTTTTTGTTTCTTAATCTTTAGTGTGCATTAGAATCAACTATAATGCTTCTTAAAAAAGTAGGTTACTATTATTTGGAAATTAACATTTATTGAACACTGTTATGTGTCACTTTTACGTACAGTGTATTATTTAATGGAGAGCTTGAGTTCTAGTCCTCTCTTTTGTAACCAGTTTTGACTCTAGAGTGGTTCACTTGATAGTAGCTATCTTCTTAGTCAGAGGCTCAGGATAAACTCACCTAATGCTCAAATTTGAGGGGCAAAACCAAGAAGCGCTAAAGGAATTGTAATGACTAATGTCCTAAAGGAATGTTGGTGCTGGTGGGGATAGGAAAGGCTACTTTTACTAGAAAGAGCTCAATTGGGAACAGGGATTTCAAGGTGAGAGGTCAAATGAAATTAGTTGAATTCTATCATACAGAAGAGCAAACATAAAGTGAGTCAGTAGAGTGCAGGCTAGGATCATAGACATGGGATCCCCATCACCTGGGTTTAAATCCCAGCTCCATCACTCACTAGATGTGTGACCTTAACCAGCCTTGCTTCAAGTTTTCTTTTCCATAAAAATAAAAAGTAAAAGTGCCTATCTCATGGGGTTGTTGTCAAGACTAAACTGAATAATGTGTTTGATATGCATTCACTGTTAATACTAGGAAAGCCTAGTAACATTGCAGAGTTGGAAGTGAAATATTGAGATTTTTGTCCTCAATATACCATCAACAAGTAAAGAGGATAAAAGTAATGATAACTTTAATTTAGAGTTAATATTTTACAAAGTATGTTTATATAACTGTCTGGGTATTTAGCTCACTGGGGGCAAATGAGTTCAAACCTAGGTCTTCTGCCTCCAGATTCTATGCTCTTTTTACTATAGTGCATGGATTGTGTTGTTATCAATTCTAAATTTAAAGTAATTTTCCTGTGGTTTTTCAAAGGCAAGTCAGTATACCTATTTTTTTAGCTAAATGAATATTTATCATTTTCCATAGAAATGAAAGTATTTAAAAATCTTTCAAGATTACTTTGCTCTCTTTAATGTAAACTGGCTTTAAAAGTAGCAAGAAGATAGTGAGACTATAAATATAAGTCAATTAATGGATCAAATCATTCTTTTTTTGAGAAATTTAATATTTTTTTATTTTTCAATTATAGTTGGCATACAATATTATGTTAGTTTCAGCTGTACAACATAGATATTAGACATCTATATATCTCACAAAGTGATCACCCCATGGGTAAATCTAGTACTCATCTGACACCGTACATAGTTATTACAATATTATTGACTATATTCCTTATGCTATCCTTTATACCTCCGCGACTATTTTGTAACTACCATTTTGTACTTTTTAATCCCTTCCCCCTTTTTCACTAACTCCCCCCACCCCTTCTCCCATCTGGTAACCCTCAAAATGTTCTCTGTATCTATGATTTTGTTCATGATTTTTTATATGTGTGTGTCGTTGTTTATTTTGTTCTTTAGATTCCACACGTATGTGAAATCATACGAACTTTGTCTTTCTCTGACTTACTCCACTCAGCACAATGCCCTCCAGGTCCATCATGAAATATCTTTTTCCAATCCCTTTACTTTCTGTCTGTCTGTGTTTTTAATCCGAAGTGCGTCTCCTGTAGGCAGCCTACATAAGGGTCTTGTTTTCTTATCCATTCAGCCACCCTATCTTTTGATTGGAGCATTTAACTCTTTTTTCATTTGAAGTACCTGTTCATAGATACATAGTTATTGCCATTCTTTATTCATATTTTTGATACATATTTTTTTCTTCTTCTTAAATCCCTCCAACATTTACTGTAATACTGGCTTAGTGATGATGAACTCCTTTAGTTTTTTCATGTCCGAGAAACTCTTTTCTTGGCCTTAGATTCTAAATGATAGCTTTGCTAGGTTTAGTAATCTTAGTTGTAGGTCCTTGCTTTTCATCACTTTGAATATTTTGTGCTAAGCCCTCCTGGCTGCAAATTTTCTGTTGAGAAATAGGCTGACAGTCTTCTGGGAGCTCCCTTGTAACTAATTGTTTTTCTCTTGCTGCTTTTAAGATTTTCTTTTTGTCTTCAACCTTTAGCATTTTAATTATGATGTGCCTTGGTGCCTCTTTGGGTTCATCTTGTTTGGGACTCTCTGAACTTCTTGGGGTTGTATGTCTATTTCCTTCACTGGGTTAGGGAAGTTTTCTGAAATTATTTCTTCAAATAGAGTTTCAATTTTTTGCTCTCTTTTCCTTCTGGTACCTTTATGATGTGAATTGTTGTTACACTTTATATTGTCCCAGAGGTCCCTTAAACTATCACTTTTGGGGATTTTTTTCTTGTTGCTGTTCCGATTGGGTGTCTTTCGCTGCTACCCCGTCCTCTAAATCACTGATTTGATCCTCCACTTCATCCATTCTGTCGATGCCCTCTAAAGGACTCTTCATCTCAGATATTGTATTTTTCATTTCTTACTGGTTCCCTTTTATGTTTTCCATCTCCATTTTTCATATTTTTTATATCTTCATTAAAATTCTTGCTAAGTTCATCTACTCTTCCCCTAAGTTTCTTTTGCATCCTTATAACCAATGTTTTGAATTCTGCATCCGTTTGATTGCTTGAGTCCACTTTATTTAGTTCTTCTTCTGGAGCTTTGTTCTGTTTTTTCATGTGGGACATCTTCCTTTGTCCCTTATTTTGGCTGCCCGCCCCCGCTCCCCATGTTTGTTTCTATGTATTAGGTAGGGCTCCTAATAGAGTGACTTTATATAGTAGATGTCCTTTGGGGCTCAGTGGCACAGTGTTCCCTGGTCAGATGAGAGAGGTTCTTAAGGTGTGTCCCGTGTGTGAGTTGTATGTGCCCTCCTGATGTAGCTGAGCCTTGGTTGCTGTTTGTACTTTGATGGGAGGAATTGACCCTTGGGTTGATTGGTTGTGAGGATTGGCCAGTGAGGGATTGACCATATGGAGCAGGATTCACTTTAGCAGGGCTTTGGTGCCTGCCCAGTCTGCCCTTCATATGTGTCCTCCTCAGATGAAGCCCTGGAGGGTGCTCCAGCTCCAGTGCTGGTCAAAGCAGACCACTGGGTGTGCCGGCCTAAGGGCCTTCTGGGAGGGGTCCAGCTGTGGCCACGTTCAGCCACAGCCTGTGCACTTCCGGGACCACCTAATAAAGTTACCAAACAATCTGCAGATGGCTACCACCCGTGCTGGGCTTAAAGGTGCCTCAACAGGCCAAGGCAGAAACCAAAGCCAGCTGCCGCTAATGCCGAGCTTGGTGCTGCTCAGCAAGAAGTACAGGGAATGCCTAGGCCAGATATTGATTCTTTGGGTTTTGTGAGCCTTTGAGAGATTTTAGGAAAGTCCGCAGCCTATGGCGAGCAAGCTATTTGTATGGAATAAACCATAACAAATAGTTGGGAGAGGCGGAGTCTCAGGGAATCACCTGGGTGGAGCGACCTGTGTTATTCAGGTTGGTGGAGACTCAGGTATGCGTCTGCACACTGGGAGCGGGTAGGGCTCAACAAAAGAACAATGGATACTGCCAGCACTTCTGTCCGGAAAAAAGCCTCCCCTCCAGTCCTCACCCTGAAGCCCGACAACACAGTGTCTCCCTGTATGTCCCTGGCGCTCCTCAAGCAGCTGCCCCAACGCTGGAACTCAGAGCGAGCAAGTCCGTCAGTGAGTAAGTCTGGGCACGGGCTCTTTAAGAGGAGCGTCTGGGATCCCCGCAGCCCTCCATTTCACTCAGCCACAATCTCTGCTGGTTTTTCATAGCCAGAGGTTGTAGGGACTTCTCTTCCTGGCACTGGAACCCTGGGCTGGGGAGCCTAGTGTGGGACCTGGACCCCTCACTCCTCAGAGCGGGGAGGGGTCTCTGCAGCCAAAGTAACCTTCCCAGTTCTTGGATCCCAACACATGGTTGTGGGACCGGTTGTTTAGCATCTCTGCCCCTCCTACCAGCCTCTTCTTATGTATGTCCCCAGTTGTAGGACTTCTATTCAGCTAGACCTCAGGTGACTTCCAGTTATGGTTGCTCTGTAGTTTTGTTGTAATTTTGGTGTGATCGTGAGAGGGAGTGAGCACAGCATCTAGCTTCTATGCTATCTTGGCCAGTCTTCCTGAATCAAATCTTTCAATGTCAGTATTTCTAGTAAGCTTAAAAAAAAAAAAAAAAAGCTAACTATAAACTCAGTATTCTATGGCCTGGCTTTTTGCAGCTTTCATTTTAATATAATACCTAGAGTTATTACTCCTAAAATAAAAGAGCACCATCAGATGAAAATGCTATGGACTACATCTGGGGTAAATTTTGTTCAATAGACATAGTTTTGCTTCCTTTTTTTGTTAAAATAATCATAAAAAAACAACAATGGCTAAAGTAGAAGCCTTTATTAAGTAACCTATGTTCTTTAAGTGTTTACTTTTATCTAATTCTGGGTCAATAAACATTTCACTATAATTTCAGTTTGAGTTGGATAGTCTCCATTTCAGAAATCATAATTCTATGTACAGTGTATTCATAGGCAAATAGATATAATTAGCCAATTTTAACCTACTGGCCATTCATAACTCATTAGCCATATGTAGTTATAATGATCTCATTACCTGTCCATGCACAAAGAGATGACCAGTTAATATTTTAATCAATACTTAAACAATTTAATAGTTGTATACAATTAGAGCATATTTGGAAATTAACATATTTCTGTTTCAGATAGATACACATATGACATTGGGAACTAAACATTAACCAGTCTGAGTAAGGTTACTTATTCATTATCATTATAATAGCATTTCATTCCTAGTCAACAAGTCATTCATTATTAAATCATTTTTTTTAAGGGATTTCAAAAAATCTTCATTGGAAACTGGCCTTAACATAACCAATAATCCCATAAGGCTCTTCACTCTGAACCATTCCTTAAAAAGTGCTTCGGTTGATAAACAAGTTGTTTCTTACCCTGGACTGCAGACGCCATTAGGTCTCTGCTGGCCCTATGCCGACGGAGATTTTAATGACAGAAATGAACCTCGTATTAATTTATGTTCAACTACAGAACACAACAATGGTGAAACTTTATCTGCTCCAAATTGGAATTCAAAATATGGAATCAGCATTGTAGAAGAAAATTTGACAGATGAAAGTGATTTATCAGAAAATGAAAAAGCAAATGATACTTTACTCAGCTATTTTAAAAAGATGGACCTAAACTTAAAGCCAGAAACAATAGAAAATGTTGAAGAGTCTTTCACAGAGGAACCAAGTGAAGTATTTCCATATCCTGATTTTCTCCCTCCTCCTTTCAATACTCTGGACTTGCACAAATTAGCCCTCTCAAAATCTGAAACTTGGAAAGGAACAGTGGAATCTCCGGAAAGCTGTATTGAACATTTGATAACTCGTTTACTGGAAATGGAACGATTACAACATACAACTATACAAAAAGAGAGGCCAAGACTACAAACTACTTTCTGTACTCCAGCAGTTACCGATCGACCCTCTTCCTCCAAAACTGTGCCCAAAATGAGACAGCCAAAACTTTCTGACTCTGTGAGTCTTCAGCCAACTTGTGTAGATAAAAGTAAAGAAAAAAGAAAAACAAATTCTGGTTCTTGCAAGCTTGAACAAAATGCTTCAAAATGGAATTGGAGCAATGCTGGCAAATATAAATGGAATTCTAGACCACCATCTCTAAAAAGTTCATCCACAACAAAACAATTGACGGCAACTTATGATGACTTTAAGAATCCCAAAAGCTCCATTTTAAATCCATGCCAGGAACTCTCAACCAAACCTACTACTGCCCAAACAACTCAATCACTGGTTAAAGTGGCCTCAACAAGATCTTGTCTGCCATCAAAGTCTCCAATACCAGTTTCACCCATACCTCTGTCTTTTCCTGAAAATCAGAGGGAAGAAATTAAGGCACCAAGGACCAAAAAGAAACTTTACCGAAAAAACATAGTATTGAACAGACCATTCTATATTCAAAAGCTAAACTGTTTATCACCTTCATTTATAGCTAAAGATACGTGCTCACCCATTGAGCAAAAATAACTTTTTCATATATCTCGATGTAAGCAAATCTGTTCCAAGAAACACAGCTAAAATATAGTTCATCATTCTGAGATGCAGGTATTAAACACACACACACACACATACACACACACACACATACACACACACAAATTACTTGAATTGATGTGGAGTGGAACTTATGGAAATCACTGCTGAGATATCTATATATCAATCCAAGGGCTTCCATACTGACATATTTGACAATCTTTTGCATGTTGTGTTTCAAAATGTTTCACTTAGTAAACTATTCTTTTCAAAAGATTGTTCTTTCTTTTTTTGTGATTGTTTTCCAGTATAATTCCATCATCAATAAATGGTATAATTGACATTGCTGCTATTTTTTTGTGTTCTATTATTATACACACATCGGTTACCTCTATAGGTGATTTTTTTTTTTTTTTTTTTAGTTCTTCCTACTCTGTTACCTTTTTTCTTTCCTTTCCCAATTCCACAAATCTCTTTTGTTTGTCATTTTGACCTATCCGTTGGGTATTAGGCCACTAGAAGCTAAAGTTGCTCCTTTAATTTATTTACCAGATCCTCAAAATCCTCCTATGAATCCTTAGAAACTTATCATTTTCCAGGTCCTTTGTCATTTGAAAGCAAGATCAATTTTCTCTGGGGCCTAACTATAGATTTAGGCATGGAATAACCCTCTTCCACTCAGATCTAATTGTTTTGAGATGTCCAAGGAAAAATGGGAAGAGGTCACTGTCTACAGAGCAGCCAGATCTCATGTTAATGGAATTTTTTTTTCCCAAGGCTCTTCATTGCTAGAAGTCTTAACCCTGGTTAGTTGAATCTTAAACTAAGCTAAAGTTTAACTCATTAACTGGTGAAAAAGGAAACAAATCTGATTGATGCTTACTGCACATAAGAATCAGGAAAACAAAAAAGTAGGTTCCATTGCAGGCTTACAGAAACGGAATCTTTGGGAGTGGGGCTCGAGTACTTTTAATGAAGGTGGTTCTCAGATCACACTTTGAAAAACATTGTAAAGGAAAAACTGAATGTAACATGCCTTGATCGGTTTGGATATTTTGGGGGATAGTATGCTTTGGTTTTAGTGAATGGTTGGTGAATTCAAAGGTTTTTTAAAAAGATTTATATTAAAATATAGCTAACATACTATATTAGTTTTAAGTGTACACCATAGTTATTTAACATTTATATACCTAAAGAAGTGATCACAAGTCCAACAACCATCTGACACCATACAAGGCCATCACAACATTATTAACTATATTCCCTATGCTGTATATTACATTCCCATGACTTTGAAATTTGGAAATTTGAAACTCTTATTCCACTTCACCTCCTCCATCTTTTAAAATTTTTTCAATTAGAGTTGACATTCAGTATTATTTTAGTTTCAGGTGTACAATATAGTGTTTAGGCATTTATACAATCTATGAAGTGACCTCAAAGTAGTTTTTCTTAACATTAAAATAAAGCCACACGATTTAAACTTCGAATATTACTGCAAGTTAAAAATGAAAAGTAAAAGCCCTCTCCTCATTCCCTTACCCTACATGTAAATCCAGTCAATATTGGGTTTGACTTAGGGATGTCTCCCACAATAAGATGGAATATTTGACTTAGGGATGGAGGAGATGAATTAAAGAATTCAAATAAATGTTGAGAGCAACTGTACTTTAAGTGTTCTCTATTCTATCTGTAGTAAGAGAGTAAGGCTCAAATAATTTTCAGAGGCAGGGGTCAAAAAGAGTATGCCTAAGTTTTTAGGTTAATTTTCAAGGAATTTTCTGGAACTATATCAACACAACAATAGAAAGTAAACTTAACTGTGCAGGACCCCTTGTTATTAATAGAATTTTACCTAAATCCTGTACAATTAGTGTCATTATCCAAAGTGGTATAACATCCCTTTCATAGGTTACAAAAATTTCACTCAATTCTAATTGGCAATAATCTTTTGTTTCCCCTATCAACTATCTTCATTCTCATTCTTAACAGTTCTAACTTGAGTCCTGCACCTCATTTACCTGCCCTTTGTACCCATTCTCATTTCTACCTTCTTCATGTGTTGGTATTTTATCTCCTCATCCTAGGGCTATAATTATGTAACTTTTATTTGTAAAACCTTCAGGAATGGACATGACTGATTTGCTCACCACTGTATCCTGAACAATCATTGCCTGGCATGTAGTACCTTTCAAAGTATTTCAGGAATGGGCTTTATCCATCACTGACGATTGTTACGCATGACACAGCAGTTACAAGCACTGGCTCCATAGCCAGATTTCTGAGTAACAACTCATGTCCTACTTTTTGCAAGGCATGTGCCAGGCACCAGGTATGGAATGGAGTAATGAAGATACAAATCCAGGTTTTCAGTAAGATTACGAGTGGGAGTGGGCATGCGAGATGGGAAACAGGAGGTAGGAAGGAGCGTTTTGGAGATAGAGGTAATAAGGGATCAGTCTGTCAGAAATTCCATGAAGTTGATTGCTGCACTAAAGAATTGCTTTGGTCCTTTTGAATGTGTGCATTTCAGGGTGGGGAGGGTAGTAACTGATAGGTGAGGGCAAATTTCTTACTGGAAACAATCAGGCTACTTTATTTAGGGTGCCATCAGACATTTGGCAAAGTGTACAAGAAATATAAAGTAATTCTGTTCAGGAAAAACTTGGCTTATTCATAAATACCCATGTTTAGCTCTCCAGTATTGACCTTTTCTAGCTCCTTTTTGGATCTTAACCAAGGTAGATTCTTTCTCATCAGTCTGCAGCAACAGCCTCCCAAACCGATACTCTAAATACTTTAGATGATTATATAGCTCTAATCTTCTGCCAGCCCAAGTAGAAAACTACAATCGGGGCCCTTTATAAGGCTATCCAGAAACACTGCAATTTGGCCCATTTCTTACAAAAATCAAGATTCGACTAAACTAGGGTCTACTGGTCTCTCAGTGGTAGGTAGTTCCAGCTAAGTGGAGCGGAGCATATTCTACAAAGCCAGACACTCTGACCTTCCATTCTCCAATCCTGCTTTCCATATGCCAAAGATTCACATGACTCAACTGTCCCTCCTAAGTATTCAGTTTTTAAAAGCTGAAGAAACTTCTTTGAGATGAAAATGGAGTGGGTAGATGAGTCAGGCCTCCCCATCTGCATTCAACCAATTTATTTAAATCATTAGAGAAAAGGGAGTTATCTCATTGCTTATTATGCATCTACTACCAGGAAAACCAAATTAGAAATACTTGTAAGAAGAATACAACACCTTTTGGTGTGTGTTCTGCACTTAGTTGCTTAGAAAATGATTTGATGTTTGAAAGGATGATCATACTAAATTGGCTATTTCCAAGCTGCAGGTTCAGTGAAAGGGCAGATTCTGCCAAATAATTTGTAAACTTCCCTCCATACCTTTCCCCTTCACTGAGATTCACACAGCACATAAGATGTCTTCTGAGAACTTTTAGGGTATTTAACTTTAATTTCACCCAGCAGTTCTCAATCATATTTTAGCACAGAATACTTTCTAAAGTGAACATCATCAGTGAAACAGCATGTAAGAAAAATCAGGTAAGAAATGGTATCTTTAAAATTCAATGTAAAATACCAAACTCAAGCAAAAGAAAAATCAAGAGACAATATAGTAACAAGATGAATATTTTATTGTTTTCCCAATAAGTCGATTAGGAATATTACTACTAAAATGCAAGTTACAACAAATAATACAATAATTAGAATACAGAGTATTTTCAGATTTCAGCTTCCATATCTTGATCACTAAATGGAAATATTCTTCAGAACAGTCCCTTACCCTACACATAGAAGAAAAAGAAAAATTAAAGATGCCATGATATCAAAATAACTGGAAAACATTTTTAAACTCAATTGTTTATTATTGACATGTGAAAAACAGATGAATTTATAGTGAACATTTCTATAAGGAAGATATTCCATCTAGGAGAAGAATGATAAAATTAATGTTGAATATATGCTTGAACTAGGATACTATGAATAAAGAAATACGTTAGGAAGCCCAATTTCTAATGTCTTTATAACTAAGGGAAGGAAATTACATATTTTAATATCTCTGGCTTTTTTTCTTATCTCCAACATTTAAAAGGGCATTCCTTAATTGTTTGGCCTAAATTCAGATATGATTCCTTTGTTTTATTTCAGAGATTTTATTTCTACCTAGGTAGCTACAGTTCTGCTACAAAATGATGACAGATGATAAAATCCAAGTTTAGTAAAAGGAATGCATATATCATACATATCTAACATTACATTTCACTGCTTCTACAACATACCATAAAACATTACACAAATTTTTTTATATTGTAAAAATATCCTGAGTATTTTAGGAAAAAAAGTGATAACTATAATGACAAAAAGTAAAAATTATTTTAAAATGCAAAATTATTTTAAGAGAAGGAAGTACAGTGGAACAAGATAGGAGATAGGCACTGGGGAATAAAAAAACAGGATATCAGTAACAATTTAGGAGTGAATACAAATACTGGGACCATCTTAAATTTTATGACAAGATGCTCTATCCTTTCAAAGCCTCAAAATTCCAACCTAATTTCTGATAACCTTCAAGAATAAGGTCTATCTAGAACAGTATCTAAAATGTATGTGCTTTCTAAAATCTCAGCTATTCTCTTCAACGATAGAAATTACGACATCTTTGAGAGCTATATCCTAAGACTTATGAATCCTGAAGTCTGACAATCACTCGATATCATTTTTGCCAAAGTGTAATAAAGCAAAAACTTCATGAGAAATATTCTATTTGAAAACTACACAGCTACTCTGAAACATGAATGCAGGTTTTTAAAGGATTATTTGCTAAATGTCCTACACCTCACAGAGGTCTTGTAGAGTTCCAAATTCCTGCCTCAGCAAAATTACATATTCTAATAGCATCATATATATAATGATTGCTTACAAGGTTCCTGTCAAATAGATCAATGTAGGAATGCCTAATTTGGGAATATCAAGGATCTACAGTATATCACCTCTCATTTCTCTTAAAAACTGGCAATGACTAAATATTTTGTCTACTTTAAGACCATGACTACAACATGTGTTGAAAAGTTACTAAAGGGCAAGTTGGAGAACAGAGTATTTTAGGAGTTGAAGCATTCTTAAAATTACAGTTTCTATTCTTTTGCATCTGCCAAGGAGATAAGATACCTAAAACGAAAGACTACTTTTTGATGTATGCTATTTTGGTGTTTGCTGTTTCCCTACTAACCTTTAGGAACTGACCTTTAGGAATTGAAAACCTACTAACCTTTAGGAACTGAAAACCACATGTTACACGTGGACTCTCACCATCCAAGAGTCTTTTACGTCACTAAATTTGACAAACTATTTTTATTTTAGGGGAGGGAAAAAGGGGGAGAGGCAGGAAGCATGATAAAACAAGCACTTTACAAATGAACACTATAATAGTACTACTATTCTAAGTACCAAACATTAATGGAATCCAAATCATAATGCTGAAAACTAAAAAATTAGACAAAAATTAAATGGAGGATTTTTTTTTTTTTTTTTTTTTTTTAAATCTTTTATAGGACAGAAACCTTAGCTCATGTCTTCTGGTTGTCATCATCTTCCACTGAGCTGCACCTAAAACACAAAGAACAAGTAACAAGCAACTTTGTTTTTTAATGAATATGTAACAGTTTTGAAGGCATAAGATGAACTGTTTCTAGTGGAAGTTAACTTACTTAAATAATTATATAAAATGAAGCCATGAAAATTACCAGAAGCATCAAAATATTAACTACTGAGTGAAAATAACTACAAAAGTCTTGAATATGCAGCATATTTATCACCAAAATAAATAATGGTGGGAAAATCACTACCTGTTTCATTTAAGGTAGAAAGCTGCACCGTGATGCCTCATTTACAAGGCTTCACTCTACCTGAAGATGAACACCATCTTGTATTTATTTTAGTAAATCTAGACCGTGAAGAGATGGGGTGTAGATTCAAAGTTGGCTTATTATATCATCTATCACCTTCCTGGCTGTAGTTCATTTCATGTCTTTAAATGGAGCAAAACCCACCAGAAGAATGCTGCTATTCTGATTTTCCATTCTTGAATGCACCAAAATGTGCATGCTTGTTGTAATTAGGTGCCTGGGTGAATAAAAAAATCCCATTTACAATTTAAAAATATTATTTGAACCCCTAAAATCTGATTATTTTCCATATTCCTCAGGGAGACAAGAATTAATTTTACCACCCAAACAGAAAAGATTAAATTTTTGAAAATTCTCTTCTATCATGTTAAAAATACGAATTCCTTTGTGTTGCAAAACCAAGTGGATTTACATGATTTTGTTTTAAACTGTTGCTAAATGTTTATCTACACATGCTGTCAGAAATAACCTTGTTAAGAAGGTGAAGCTGGTGTCTCAGCAAATCAGACCCCTTGGAGAAGGCGTTGAATGGCCTGTGCCCCGTTTTCCTTTTTTCTCTTTCCGCACCATCAAAAGGAAAAGTGAGAAAATAGCAGAAACATTAGTTAAATCCTGAATTACACCCTATAACCTACAGGAATTATCTCACTACACTGAAAGCTGACAATATTTGTAGAACTTTTTGATGAAATAATTAGGAACCTAATTAATAAAATGATAAACTTTTGGCTAGGTTTACATCTTTAGCAAATAATTCTTTTAAAGACTTTAAGGGAGAAACAAAAGGTTGCTTTTAGCTATTTATGGTTTACCTGACTTACCAGCACTGAAGACAAAAATTTTTAAAAATGGCTACAAATGCCTTGTTCACAAAAGACTTTATTATCTAGTGATGCATACTGAGAACATACAGAAATCTGCATGGTCCACTTCACATGCAGTAGAACAATCTTCACTTTACAGTAAGTGAGTGTCAACTGTTTTATGCAATAGACAACACTTTAAAGTCACATTCTTAAAGAAAAGCTTCATTTACAAAAGAAATAAAAGGTAAAGAAGCAATTACCGCTTTTAAAAAGCAGCTGCTTTGTTCAAGAGTGGAAGGTTTATGCCTGTATTGAAAGACAACATGATCACAAATAATGAAAACAATGAACAAATGAAAAACACTTTTACCATAAAGCAGTACACTTTCAAAATGACATACAAATAGTTAAAAATTTCATTATGTTGTCTAACTTTTAAATATGAGGACTTTCAGAATTATGCCTCAACATCTGTAGTTAGTAAATGAAAACTATGCATTGTTTCTATGTCACTAGGAACTGTATTTAACAAAATGTATATAAAGTCTATAGCAAGTTGATTAAAAAAAATTAAGTTAATAAGAAACAGTACACTGAAGGCGCTCTATCCATCAAGCGCATACTCTTCAAATTTTAAATGTGATGAACAGAACAGAAATTGTAACTATGCCACAGTTGCAATGCCAAAAAATAAAACAAGATCAGTTATCACACATGCAGGGAATTCTGCCACAAAGCTAATATCCCTCATTTGTCAATTGCTCCAATAAAATAACATCGCAAAACACCAGTGATGTTGATGGTTTAGCTTACCTTCAGTGTACTGAATGTTGTACACAACCTGCTTAAAAGAGGAGACCATCCCTGCAGGCAGGCTCAAGAAGGAACAGACTCCCTTCGGCACTGACTACACCAAGGGCATGCTGCTGTGGCCTGCACACACATACCTAGGAAAACGTGAATATAAACAGCATTTATGCTGGCCATTTTACCTGAAGACCAAAATGAAGCCAAGTCTGCTAAAAATAAATCAACCACCCAGAATTACTACTTATTTTATAACAGATGCTTTTGTCTTTTATGTGAACTGCAACCATATACATTAGCACTGTAATTTTGTGCAGTCTTGGCAGTTAAAACAGTTCTACAGTGAAATTTCACATAAGACACAAAACAGATTAACTAACATTTCTAAAAGAAATATCACCCTTGGTTTTAATTCAAATATATCATGCTTTCTCAAATTTGCTGGAGAAATATTTATAAGTTTATATACATTAATAAACTGCTGTGAAATTTCTTCAGTCTTTGTATTTAATTACTCAAACCCTTGGAGCTTCTTCATCTCGCTTAAATTTTTTCCTGGATAAAGGCATGCTGTAGGGCCTGGTTGATGCTAATTCGTTTAGCTGGGTCCAACATTAGAATCTGGTCCAACAAGTCCTTTAGCTGATGTACTTTTTTACGTTGGTCTTCAGGAAGTCGCTGGCACCCAATCAAGTCAGCCAACAGGTCCTTAGTTGGATTAATGGTGCTCATGACAGTAACTTTCTCCTAAAAACAATTTAAAAAATATATATCTCTAAATAAAGTAATCAAACACATATAACAAATGAGACTGTTTTCAGTCTACCAAAATATTAATATATAAGAATGTATTATCATCTACTCATTTAAAACTTTCAGGTGGCTTCCTCTATTCTCCATGTCTTTTCAAGAAGCAATCCAAAAACTTAAATGAAAAAGGTTAATCTTGAATTAGCTATGATAGTTTTTTTAAAAAATCATTCTGTAATGTAATTTTGTAAACATAATGACAACAGAAAAGAACTCTAAAATGTAGTTAAGTAATTAAAATTTGAGAATTCAAAAACATTAATTAAAAATAATACAGTAAGTACTTGCTATTTGAACTGTATTTTCCTTACCCTGAAGTGGGAATAGACAGACATGTACACAAGCTGATACCATGAATTGTTATTAAGTGCTCTGATAAAGTTAGGGACACATAATACAATGGAGCAAAAATAAAGAAGTGCTTACTTCCACCTGGAGGTTTTAGAAAGGTTCATATAGAATGTGTATTTCATCTGAGGCTTAAAGCTGAATACATTTTTTTTAGGGGGTGAGGGAAGTACAGGAAGCAAATAAGGTCAGGATGGTCTGTGAACACAGGCACAGATGTCTGTAAGAGCATGTCCTTTAGCTAATTTATCAAATGGTAGGGTTTACACAGTACAGAGAGGGGAAACTGTTGAAGAAGGCAGAGTTCATATCACTGAGGACTTAGTTTGTCATTCTAAGAAATTTAAATATATTATCTTATAGGGTAACAGAATGATAGGTTTTTAAGCAGAGAGAGTAACATGATCAGATTTGTTTTTAAAGTCACTATGACAGCTGTACGGAAGCTAGATGGGAGGCCAGACCAAGAAAAGTGATCCAAAGATGAGAGGGCCTAAATATAAACTAAAATAAATAAAAACTCACACTACACATTTTTAAATCTCTTCATCTTTTTCATAACTTGATATATTTTATTCAGAATTGGCCAACACCAAAAATAATTTATTTTTAATGTTTTAAAATATTTATAGCTCCTACTATGATATGACCCAGCTCATTCATTAATAAGATAATCATTTAATATAGCACACTAAAAAGAGACTTACCCTCTCTGTTACTTTATCAACTTCTATGTACATGAAGTTTAGGTTTTGATCAAAATGTTGGTCTTTGAATACGCCTTTCCTAATCATCTGGAAATAAAACAAAACAAAACTACTATGAAATAGTCTGGCTTACTAATAATTTAACCATAACAAGTAATATATATTTATCTCTCTGGGTTTGTTTTCTCAATTTAACATGAAATTATTATATTTTCCAGGGCAGTGATTTAAACCAATTCTGATATCAAATTGTGCTTTCACTGTATCAAACTGAAATTAAACATAGACTTAAAATCATTTGTTCTTCGATGGGAAAACTATTAAAACAAGTGGCGTCTCTCAGCAGTTAAGAAAGCTAATGACATTTTACAAATTATGTTCTAATAGTCCTAAAATGGTAAAGGCTAAATCTTATTAAAATCAATACCAACATAGCTAATTTCTGTGTAACTTATTCTAAACAAGTCCAACATAAGCTGAAATCATAAAAGTCTAAGATGTGGCCCTCAAGACATTTTTATAAATCCCTAAAAATTCTTGCTTTGTGTTAATCAAACAGATATTACAGCTAAAGTATTAAGGGTGAGTTTTATGTCACAAAGATGTCATTTCAAGTAAATTTTCTTGGTATCTTCCTTTCCCAAATAACTTCCAATCTTTAATAAACTGACTGACATCCAGTTCCTCTTTCAATGTTCTCCCACTCCCTCTCTGATGACTGAGCCCTTCCTTACAACTAACTAACCTGACCTGCACCTTTTATCATTCCAGCTCTCAAGCATGTTTGGTCCTGTTACCAATTAAGGGTGTGCTCTCAAGAACATTGTTGCTTCTGGAAGAATAGACACATGAAACAGTCATTCATACATATATACATATATATACACATATATATACATATATACATATATATATATATATATCCATATATATGATACTTAACAAATTTATGTTCATCAAGTCTCTTTTCCTCAATTCCAATTCTACCCTAAACTCTAGGCCCCTACTGTCTGCTTAATTCAAGAAGGTAAAGAAAAACACAAAAACAGACTTTAAAGGGGAAAAGGAAAAGAGTTCTTACTTTCTTTTGATAGCTCTTGGCTGATTAGAACACCAGAAATGAGAAAAGAGCTAAAGGAATCTTAGTAGCCACGTACTTGCCTCTCTAAAACTGTTTTAGAGCCACTAGTGATGAATATGTGTTAGCAATCCATCAGTTTATAGGAAACTGTTGTTAAGACCTTGAAAAAATACAAGCTCACACTAATGTCCTACCTTATTTGGCATCTTTCCTTTGAGATCCATGGCGAGCTTCAACATATGGTTATTGGTTTTGCCGGGAAATAAAATTTTTCCAGTATAGAGTTCATATAAGGTACAACCTACAGACCACATATCTATACCATAGTCATAGCTTTTACCTATAACTAAAAACAAAGTGAATATTTTTAATATATGATTAAAAACAATCAACTATTATTTATTTTCATTTATTTATTTAGCTTGAAGTATATAACCACAATCTTAACACCTCACTTTGGCATTAGTTTCATGTTCTTTCCCATTAATTCTTAACAGAAACTCTTCAACTTAAAACCTTAAAAAATGAGGGAGTAGGAAAGGAAGTGAAGGAGCAGAAAACATTTCTTCTCTTTTTTTCATTTCACCTTTGGTAAAGGTGCTAACCAGCCTGCACGAAGGCAACAGGAAGAGAAAAAAATAAAGGTCCCACACAATTCATAAATTTGATAATCAGACCTTGAGTAATCAAGAGCAGTCTTCTAAAGTCGAGGATTTTCCACAACTGTTTTGCTACTCTTGCCAGACATGATCAAGACTCCTGTCACAACTACGATCATTCCAACTGAGGAGGATGAATGTGCTATGGTTCCCTTCCTCATGAATGACCTCGTGCAGCTGCTGAAGTGCGATTAAAACAGTACTTAGACATTAAATATTCTGTTTCCAGCACATATGATGGCCCAGGTAAAAGAACATTTGAAAAAACTTACTGATTTCAGGAGCACGATAAAATCTACTGACAAGATAAGGCGTTATGTCATTATCCGCAACATGTGAAGCCGAACCAAAATCGCAGAGCTTTAAAATAGTTTTTGATTCATTAACCTGCAAAACATTTTATCATGGAAGTTTAATTCATGTCAGGAATAATTAAGACAAATAGATAAAAAATAATGGGCTTTGAGAAGTTATTTCAATACTGAGAACAAAGTTACTCAATTAAAAATTCCTTTTTAAATTATTTTATGACTCAACTTCCTAATTATGAAAAATTAAGAGCTACCAAATATTTTATTATAATTAGTAAAAGAACTTTTTCCAGTGAGGAAATATGGGATAATACAAAGTAAAATTAATTTTAACCAATGATATTTAGAAAAGGGTGGGGTAGTAAGAGAAAAATTTCACTGAAGCAAAGCATCTTCTAAAAATCCCCAGAATACCTGAATAAAGTCAAGTTACTAATTAAAGGAATATGAAAATGTTCATTCATAAGGGATCAGACTTAGATTAACTTTCAGTTGCCAGAAAATTATGATGGCAATGAAAGCAGGATTCAGATTAAATTTGGACAAAAACAGAATAAAAATTCTTCATCAGAAGCTGCCAGACCATCCCAAATTTAGCTATCACTTCAAGTCTAAAAATTATAAAATCCTTTAAATATAAAGAAGGTATTAGTCAAGAAAATGTTAACTATATTTGGCAAAACTGATAAAACATGAACTCTGTATTAGTCATTTGTTTCTTTTTTCCTTTGTAAATACTTCAACATACACAGTAACAGTGACATCTGCTGAGAAAGGCTGGAGTTGCTCCCATGACTGCTGCCACTCATGAGTCAGAAGCATGTTCAGGATTAACAAGTGCAGATAATTCATATTCCAGAGTCCCTTCCCCCCTTCAAAAGAGACACACACAAATTCCGAGTTGGGACTTAAACTTGGCCTACTGTTTCCACCCAAAAGAAACATAACACTTTAAATAAATAGCCGTAGGCATTCTCTACTGGGACATTATAAAGCTTGGTCACCGTTATAGACTGAATTAAGCTAATAATAGAAATGATTTTTAACTGCCACATCGATAATCATTCTCTTCATCTGGGGGATCAGGAAAACATATAAAGGAAGAGCACTTTCAAAGCTTTTAAAAGTATAAACTGCATTCGAGTACTTAAGAATGCGGTTGCAATACCCAGAGTAAACCCGAGGACCATTTTAAAATTACAATCTACTAGTGGAACTCTTGGGCTGGCTTAAATGCCTTAAATAATAGCAGGATAGCTACACTTACATGCACTAGTTTGGCTATGCTCCTTCATGAGGAATGTGGTACTTTTACAACAGCGGTGGCTGAAATCCTCAGCTAAAAGTTTTGGATTTTCATTTAACAGCTCCATGTGCTCTCTGATGTCTATTTTTTCCTTCTCCAGGAAGAAGGAACATTCTATGTCAGAAATTCAATGAAGTTTTAAAAACAAGAGCTTCTAAGATACTGGCAAATGTCTTATTCTTTAACCTCCACGGTGGTTACAAAGACGTTCCCTGTATAATTATCTTTAAACTGCATTATTTAAACGTTTTTGATACGGATGATATATCTCATCATTTAAAAAAAAAATTGAGGTAAAAATCAACTTTGAAATTGAACTAGGCAAGTCTACAATTCTACCTACCATTTCACTGTAATTACTCAGCTCCTCTATCCCAGTTATATTAGATATGCCATATATTACAAACACAGACCAAACATACCAAAATGGAATGTTTTTTTATTAATGTGGTAGCATGGAAGGAAATACTTTAATGGGATCCTAATCTTTTAAAAGTACAGAAAATGTTACTGGAAGATGAACCAGGAATTGCCTGAGTTGTAAACATGGCAACTCTAAATACCACAGAACAGGATTAAGAAATGAGACCAGGAAGGGAAGGAGTGTGTGTGCACATTAATCACCCCACTATGATGATATATATTTCTAACTTTCAAAATCATAAACGCTGTGAAATCTGCATCTACCACATGAGAAATCATTAGTTAGGAGAGGTCTAGACCATGAAAGGGATGCCTTTCAATATAATACCTAACCACAACTGAGCTTTACTGTGTTTGGGCTCCCAGATGTCACAATTTCTAAAGCAATAAAGAATAAAGGAAAAAAAAATTACTCCTAGGCACCTTTAAACTCAACTCCATATATCTGTTTGAGAGGGTAATTCCCTTAAATGTCCTTAACTCCATCAGTCTACACAAATTACAGAACAAAAAAGTATAAACACTTATTTCAAATCAGCAACATGTGCATTTTTTTAGATACCAGAGGATGTGCATCATTAGTACATTAAAGCACTCTTGGGATCTGTGTGTATTCTAAATCCATCAAGCAAAAAGAATAAATTGGGACAGTGGCCTTTTTCTACTTTCATTATACTTTAAAATTTCATAGCCCAATTTCCAAAAAAGTAAAAATTGATAAAGTCATTTATAATGGGAAATAAATATAATAGTGAATTATTCTTCTAAGATGTCATTTCTAGAATAATACAGTGGTAATCTCACATTACTGGTAAGTAGATACGTGATGTATAAGGTGGCCTGATAGTTTGACTTACCAGGATATTGTCTGGCTTGATATCTGCATGTAGGATATTGCATCTTTTAAGGAGTTTCAATGCCAAGAACAACTGCTGACTATAGGATCTTACAGCTTTAATATGAAGACCAACATCCTTACCATATTTTTTTAACACCTCTCGTAAATTCATACTTTTAGGAGAGAAAAAAAAAATTTAGGGTTAAAATGCAAAATAGAAATAAAAAAGGCAAAATACATTTAAACAAAGTAAAAGAAGTCTAAAATACAAATTACAATGAGTATGTTGTATTCAAGAATCCCCCTGCCACATTCAATAAATTATTCTACACTGATATGAGAGCATATGAAATGGTGTGCATATAACAAAATTTTCCAATAAAACTCAATTTTCAAAATAAATAGAAGAAAAGATATGCAGTGGTAAAATTCATATTGATTTTAGAATGGTTTTACATTTGAAAGTCTAACAGTGAAAGCATACTATTGAAGATCAAAATCCTATTTCTAATTCCACTATTCTTATTTCTTTTCATTCTGGCTTAACCTTTTCTTGAAGTATTTCATTTTCAGAGAATCTTTCTATTGAGCTGAAAGCCAAAAATAATTAGTGCCTGGCACATAATATACAGTCAATTAATATTTACACATTAAGAATTGTCAATTAGTCAGGTTTTAAACAGAAGTTAAAGAATAAAAACCAGAGCTAAATGAAAAAAAAATTAAATATCCAGGAAATTTGTCATACTATTTATCTAAATATACAAGTTCTGACACTGTACCTGAGGGGCTCAAATACGAGACAGAGATGCTGTTTGTGATAAAAGTGTCTGAAGAGCCGCAAACAATGGAATTTGTCATCAGGATCAGCATCATTAAGTTTTTTCAAGAATTCTAGTTCTTTTAAACCAGTTTTTTGCCTGAAATGAAAAAGAAAATTAGGTCAAAATTAAATACGACCAAAATTTAGGAAAATTAAATAATATATATTTGCTAATTCCAGTCTGACGTATCGTAGGTGACATGTTAAGTATTAGGTTGTATTTTTTTAAGTAGTAATAATAATTCCGTTGAGGAATGACAGGTCTAACACTTTATACTTTATAAGAACTTTATACTTAACCAAATAACTATTTTCGTGAGGTTAATTTCCAAAAATAACCAATCAACAAAACAGAAACACTGAGGAATAAACGCATCTTGCTTGAAGGGAAATCAATCTTGCACATTTTAGTTCAAGACTTGATATAAATATTATGTTTAATAAAAGTGGAACCACACTGAATACAAGTCATAGTTTCTTTAAGAGTCTAATTAAGGAATGTCTTACCATATATTACTATTTGGTTATCCTCTGAAATTCTAGTTATAATTTGTCAATAAGCTATATTTAAAAGATTTTATGTCTATAATAAAGGCTGGGGATCACCATCAAAACAAGACAAAAATAACTTTCTAAGCCTAGTGCAGCCTGAGACTTTAGTATAAATCTACATTTCTTTAGTGTTTCAAAACAGATGGTAAATTGACTTTAACACAAGCTCAGTAAGTGGTATAGATTAGGTATTAAAACATATGAATGTATTATGACAATTACCTCTATTAAAGGAAAAAGAGATAAAAGATACAACTAATTCCCAGAAGTATCTGTTAAATCAGTTTTCACTTTTTGTAGGCCACCTTATGCTCAGGGGCAGCTAATCAATATGATCCTTTTATTTCTCACCTCTGGTCTTGAGTTTAAGATACTCACAGCAAAAGATGGCCATGAGACAAGCAGTAGAAGGAAGGAGTCTAAGTTGATATTAGTGTAAATAGTAGGTACTGAAACACACTGAAATGAATTAAATATAAATCAACCTATAGTTCTAGTACTTCCCATATAACACATGGTAATAAATTTAAAATCCAGTCAAAAAGAGCTACTTTCATTTTATAATTGCAATTTTACATAGTTACACATTTTAAAACGACATTTAAAAATGTTTATTTGCGAATATCTGTTTTATTTAAGTTTTATCACATACTTTTCTGACTTACATGAGCTCATTGTTTCTGATGATCTTTACAGCCACTTCTTGGTTGGCTCTTGCATTATCTCTGGCTCGTACAACATTACTGAATACACCTTGACCAGTGTAGCCATATACATTGTAGCGCTTATCTAGTACTTCACCTATGTTCACACCTAAAAAAGTAAATTAAAGAATTAAAATTTTGACCAAACAAAATTACAAGATGGATAGAATAAATCAAAAAATAGGAAACCCAGTGCAGTCACTTAAAAAATGTGCCATATTTTTACTGCGTTTTTGGTTTCCTAGACAACACAATGAATCAAAGCTGTGCTTCCATTGTTAACTCTTTCACTATGTAGTTAAAGTTGCATGCTCACTTCCACTCATTATAAGGAGAGTTTCTGCTGTCTTATCAACCGCTGATGATTTTAACATTGAATAGGGAAGACATGTGCTCACGGAAGTGTTCCCAGCTACAGCGCTACATGATAAATACTGCACGACTGGTATCCCAAGTTCCTTGTATGTTTTTCTTGGTTTCAGATCAAGACAAGCAAGTGACGTACCCCTTCCTTCTGGAGGATTAACTCATGGCTGAAAATAACTGTGAATAGATTTAGATCGCACATCAAGTCTTTATCTCACTTCAATTCGTGATGCTTCTAGGCTACTTACTGGAATACAACATGGGCTCAGAAGCTGCTAGATGTGTTAGATGTATCACACTTTTTAAGTGATGGCACTGTGATGTGGCTTTCAGAGTTCTTCAATGTGTGATTGCATCAAGCAACATACTCTTACAAAATGTTACAATAAACTCCAAAATTAATAAGAATTGTGAACTTACGATAATAGCCTTCTGCATCTGTCCAATTATCCCTGAGGTTGGGATTCTCTTTAAAATCTTTTCCAATGCCAGCAGCCCGAAGACGAGCACTCTGAAATTAAAGAGGCAATATAAGCTGTTTACCTGCTAATCACAGACATTTAAAGCACTTTCTTTCAAACAAAAATGGGTGTAACCAACTGTAATTTAAGAAAAACAACTTATGCCAAATTAAATAAACTCTTACTATCACTTATGTAAAAGCAGTACAGATGAAACATGATGACTAAAGCCTCTTGTATTACAATAATGCTTAGGAAAAAAATTAACAAAGTATCTTTAAAATTTTTTAGGAATAGAACTAGGGCATTAAAAATGAAAACAAAAACTCAAAACTACATCTGATTTTCCATAGTTATTGATAGAGGACAAAAATCATTTATGGGAACTCGGTTAACAATCAGTGTCCAACTCTCTTACTAATTTTCACATTTCTTTTACTGCCTTGTCCATGTAACACCCTTTGCTTTTCTTCTCATATATGCAAGAAATATCACTGGCTGTACTAGTTGAGTTTGTGTGGGAACTTTAAATAGAGTATCTGGTACTTCTGAATAGTCTTTATTACACATCACTCTCCATGATACTCAGAAGATTCTTCAGTATCACCCAGACAAATGATGGCTCAATAATTATTTCATACTCTCTTAACCCATTTTTTTTTTTGGTGCTCCTAGGGCTACATACATACGCATATAAATAAATACACACACACACGCGCACATATGTATACATATGCATGCATGCGCACACACACACACACACACACACACACACACACACACACACACATACACAAACATATACATAACACTTTACTTAAACCAATTACCAATGTCTGCTGGGTTTAGGGGACTAATTGCTTATCATATTCCATTTTTAATTTCCCTGATACATATTTATCCTTCACCCCACTCCTTACTAAAGCTTCTTTATCTTTCATGTTCTCTTAAATTTATAATAAAAATGGCCTCACAGTTCTGAATATTAGTTTTAAGACTTTTTCCAGAAAAGGCACTAATAAAAATGGCTAAAGGACCAAAATTTCTTAACACTCCACATAACATTTCCAACTCTTCAGCAAATTCTATTAGATTCCAAACTGTAAATTCTCCATTATCTACAACATAAAAGCCCAAAGTGGACTCTGTTTTGATAAAAGCCTGGAAATTACTGTCATCACCTTGTCTCACTTAACTACCGTGAACACACGACACACATGCACGCACATACTAGTTTGTAAATCCTAGAAAAAAGTTGTTACAAAAAAGTTAACTACACTTTATTTGATGTTTAACTTTTATGAAGCTCTCAAACTATTCTGCTGTACTTAATTTCAGACTCAAAAAAGTTGCAAAATTAGTACAGTTTCTAGGTACCTCTCACCCAGATTGTCTAAATGTTAACATTAATTCACTTTCTCTCTATATATATATATACACACATGCAAACACACATGTTATACTTTTAAGTTGCTTTTATAACTTGAAATTACTTACATCAAAATATGCGGCAAACATATCATCAGATTCTGTAAACATATCAGGTGCCAACAGCTTCTTTTGAGATGAACCTTAATGAAAATTAGCATTAATATTAGAAAAATTAAGAGAGATAAATTAAAGCACAAATAATAAGTCAATGGAAAATCACTAACAGCAATTCAAACTTTTATCCTCTTGTACATTAGTTTTTCAGTAAAACCCAGCTTAAAATCACTTTATAACACTTAAGATACATAAAGCTATCCGTTTTATAAAGTTGATAGACCCAGTATCAATTCTTTCGCCAATGTTAAATTAATCTGTCAATAGCTAAACAATGACTATGTATTGAAACAAAAACTCCTCTTTAAAAAATTACATTTCCAAATTGTATTTCTAAATGAAGTCTCAAAAGGTTAATATCCCCACTATTGATAGATATAGATCTACATTTTTCTACTAGAAAGTCCAATAACCCCATTAAAAAAATGGGCAAAAAAAAAAGTTGGAAGAGTTTCTAGAAAACAAAAAAAAAAGAATGCAACTTAAAACTACAATGAAATACCATCTCTCTATGAGACTAGCTAAAAATCCCAAACTATGACAACATTCTGTTAACAAGCCTTTGGGTAAACAAGCACTGAAGACATTGCTTGTGGGACAGCAAAAACTGTACAACTATTAAAGAGAGGAATTTGGAAATAAATAACAAAATTATAAGTTCATTTACTCTTCTGACTCAGCTATCCCACTTCTAGAAAACCATCTTAAAGAAAGTGGCAAGCATAAAAAAATGACTTAATGCACAATATTACTGTAACACTCCAATTAACAGCCAACAACTGGACACACATCAAGTACCCATCACTAGAAGACAGATTAAACTGGCACTTTCATTACATTGGAATAGTATGTGTAGATGTAACAAAGAATAAAGAACTTTCATACAGATGAGTGTATAGTGCTTGGCTTTTACTGAGGCCTTTTTTTGTGTGCCTGTGTAGGTAGAATACAAATACATGCATGTGAAAGATGTTTCAATACTTTTTAAAAACGCAGAAAATTAAGTCAAAAGCAAATGAAAATAAACTTAAATCTACCAAATTGGTGATGTAACCAGTCAGAGAATTATTTCAAATGACTTTACAACACATATTTGTGACTATACAACCCTGGAATGCATCCAGCCTAACAAAAAGAACCATTAAATTTCAAACTGCATTCAGTAGATTTAAAATTGATAATCATACTGAGAACTCGGTGTTATAAAAGTTTCAAAGTAATAACCTGAGTTATCATGTTATTGGAACCATATTTTTCACTGTAAAAGGTATATAAAATCAAAGAAATTAATAAAAACTCTATAATCTCAAATTTTAATCAGGAATATCAGTATGAACGAATATTCCTTTCCAGAAATGTATGTATTTCCCAGCCTTGTCCACTAAAAAGGCCGAGCAGTAATGGGCACCTCTAAGTGCCTTGTGATATCTAAATGAGGTTTCCTATTACATAGAACTAGGATTCCTTGGAGCAATAGCTGATTCTGTTCTGGGGCAAGATATATATAAGGTGAGCCTGTGATATCCTACTGTAATAGAAAAGAAGTCAGCGAACTATAGTCTGGGCCAAATTTGGCCCCTTGCTTATTTTTGAACGGATCATTTGTACATGTTTATAGGTCTGGGGAAAAACATAAAGAATAATTTGTGACACATGAAAATTTTATAAAATTCAAATTTCAGTGTCCATACAGTTGTTTGGGGATCACAGCCATGCTCATTTATCGATGCTGGCTGTGGCAGCTTCTGTACTACAAGAGCAGAGTTCAGTAGTTGGAACAAAGAAAAAGTCTAAAATAATTACAAAAGCCTAAAATATTTTCTATCTGACCTTGTACAGAAAGTTTGCTGACCTTGACCTATAGAAAGTAAAAAGCTATATGAAATACTGCAGGGTTTGAGTCAAAAGACATTAGAAACCAACTAAGAAGGACTGCTCCTTCCCCACCTCAGCTGAAGAGAGAACAATGTGAGCTTCAATAAGAAAAATGACAGCAATGGATTGAAACACAAGTACAAAATGATACCAGTTGAAACCTCGACAAAATGACTGAACTCTTACAAGTCATCTGTGGAGGCTGCTGGGCCACCAACTATATTCTATGCTAAAAATCAGTCAATAAAGGAAAATAATCAAGCATTTATCCTGCCTTTCCTGTACAAATTACATTTTGGGGTAAATGAAGAATGGAAAACTTAGGACAACCACATATCGCATACTGCCTGATGTAATACACGCTTTACACCATGATTTATAAAGAATTTTTTGCCAAAAAAAAAAAAAAATCAAACCCTCATCTATTCAAGTCTCTAAAACTAATACTGAGGAGAAAGGAAATAAAGGACACAATGCGGCCAGACAAAATCAGAACAGTTTATAAGACACATATCTGGTATCTTCAGAAATAAATGGCAAGAGGAGCGGGGAGGATGAGGAAAAAACTATTAAGGCTTAAGGGATATATATATATACCCCACACATAATATCTGCATCTTATTTGAATTTTGATTCAAACCAACTGTTAAGTCTCTATATAACAAAGATACAAACTGAAATGTTTACAGATGAAATTAAATTACAGCTATGATTTGCTTTAAAATAATATTCCAGAGCAAGGAGAACAAAAGATAATGAATAAGTGGGAATTCGGTATACTATTCCAGTTATATAACTAATAAAAAACCATTTATAGAAAACATTTACTGGGATACATTTAATATTATATTACTATAAGTTTAGCGGGAGCAATATTCCTAATCCCTTTCACTTTCCCCATCCCAAAATAATCTCTCTCATTTTGAGGTTATAGAGCTAAAAATTCAGAGAACATGGTCAAAACAAAAATCTAACTTACTCACCATTATTTTGTTCAACTGTCATTAGATTATGCTTGGCTTTTACTGAGGCCTCAAATGTATCAACATTTTCTCGTTCATACTCTTTAACATCAGCAGCTACCCTTTCCAGAATGTCGTCTGGAGAAGGTGACCGTGTACGAGTACTGCTCTGGGGGCTGCTTGGTTCAGATGGCACAGACATATTGCTATCTTCAGCGAGATACTTATATTTCTGTAATAACAAAACATTATTTTCATAAAATCTGATGCTAACTAAATATATTTGCTAAGAGGTGTTGCATTAAAGAGTCAAATAAAGTTAAAACTTTTTTAAAGGTATCGCTGCCTCGATTGAATCAAATCTGAAATCCCTTCTACATAACTCCAAAGTCCACAGGAGGCAAAATCTGACCAGAACAGATGTGACATGCTTTAGTCTTATTTATCAATCCCAGTGTGAACATAATATGCCTCACTACAGAAATACTAATGTATTTGATGGAGTGCTGTTCTAGACCCCACTGATGGGGCTAATTAATATACACTGATGCACCATATTACCTTTCCAGAATTCAAATACGTCTGAGTTCTAAAGCCTATCTGGCCTCATGGGTTGTGGATAAGGGAATGTGGACCTGGGCAAGAACAAAAAATGATTCGACCAAGTCTTCGGGCCTATCAGTTTAATAACAATAATTTCATCAGTGCCCCCAAAAAGTTTTCTCTGGAATTCCAGCTTTGCCCTACAGCCTCCAGTTTTTGCCCTATAGCCTTCCTTCACTCTGACATACCATTACCTGATTTATTGGTTTGCTATGTGTGTCTAGGTGAGCTGCCATGACTGTTCTTTCTTTTTGTCTGCTGTCTTCCTCATAGTTTCTAAACATCTTTCATTTCTTTCAGAATTCTTCCTCTCAAGTCCCATCACTCACCTTCTCATCGTTAGAAGAAAATTCTAATGATGATAAGAGAAGGTACTTTATAGGAAATGCTATCCACAAAGAATCCAGTGGTCATAGCTTTATCTCAGGATGGCCAAGGAAGAACTGACAATCTTCCAAGGCAGTTAACCTTATCGTTAAATGACTATATCAAGAACTATGTATAACACCCTTTAACCACCCAATATTTTTAATCGCCTAGCTCCAAACTTGTCTTAAAAATTATTTTTGAGATGTTCCATTTAAACAATCACATTTGCATTAAAAAACTTGCTATTTTATTAAACATTAAGATTTTTTCAAAAGTAATAGGCATAATTTTTGCTAAATGAAATTCCTCCAATTTATTCTACACTCATTTATGAGAGTTTTCTTAGTCATTAACTTAAAAAAAGCACACTTCAAATTTTATGTCTTACACAAGAGGTTTATATCAGAACCCTATGTATATCAAAAAGGGCAAAGATTTCAATTTTATTAAGAAACTACCATTTTTCAATACCTACTGAATTGCTACTGTCATTTCCTTATTAAAGTAAATAAAAACCTTTATTTTCCTAAAATAGTGATTATTTAAGAAAGACTGATCAAAATTTTACTAAAATCACACACCTGAACAATTGCTTGCCTTTGTATTCTTCTCTGTTCTATTAGAGCCTCTTCATCTTCTTCCTCTACATCAAAGTCTTCAAGGCTTAAAAAAAAAAATTACACAAATATACATGTAATTTTAAACATCCTTAGAAATTACAAAATCAGAATTTTACACACTTAAAAAGTAAAGGTTGGAAAATGTAAGTTAACAGTAAGTTCAAGCAAAAGTCTTAAGCCATTTTACTCTTTTTACTTCTGTTTCTAAACTCTCAGTGTGTGTGGTTTGAAATTCTGGCAAGTAATTTAACCTCTGTATCTCAGTTTTCTCGTCGTCTATTGTCTCAGTGCACCAAAATTGGAAACAAAATATCCTTAAATTTAAAAAAAGTCATCACTGGCTCTGCCATGACCTTAGTATTAGTAAAGTCATTTCAATCCTCTATCCTCAATTTCTACACCTATAAAACAAGATGGCTGGGAGAGATTAGTAAACTAGTACCTTATCCGGGTCACAGAATCCTTTGAAAGCTATAGATCTTTTCTCCATCAAAAATGAACACGTAAACATTTGCATACGATCTGAAGGGGAATGTGGCTCTACCTCCAAATACTGCCCCAGACCAGTCCCAACTGTCTAATAAAGAACTTCTCCACAACCTTTATGATCCCTCCCAGTGCAGCCTTTTCTATGGTCTGCTGAATTTTCACTGCAGAAGGGTAAGCAAACTGCACTCTAAAGACCTCAGGATCTATGTATATATAATACCTTTCCCCGACTCAATTTTCTCATCACTCAGCTCTAATCAGGGTTTCTTGATAATAGCACTACTATCATTTTGACAGTTCATTGTGGGGAGCTGTCTTGTGCACTGGAGGATATTGAACAGTATCCCTGGCCTCTAGCCACTGGATGATCACCTAAAATGTCTTTAGACATTGCCAAATGGGGAGGCAAATCACCCTCGGTTAAGAAATTACTGCTCTAAATGAGTCTTATTTGTTTTTGAGATGTTCCATTTAGACAACTAAAGTTTGCATTAAAAAAATTTTCCCCACTATTAGACACTAAAATACTTTTGCATTTCCCATATTTTAACAGCCATACCTGCTACCAGATAGTCTCATAAGCAAAGTATGTGTCATTTTACACAAACTAAAAAGTCTAAACTTAGTATAAAAAATTTCCCCTATAAAACTGGTAATTAAGATTGGCAGGACTATGTAATATATCTGTTGTTTCTAATAAAAATAAAGAGGGGAAAACTCATGATAAAGCAATGGCCCAAGTCACTCCAGCCCAAACTGAAATATCTAAATTCAGAAAACCATGACCTCTGCCATATAACCTCTAAAATATGCACAAAAGATTAACTTTTAAATACAAGACCAAATGAACAAGCTTGCTGATAATATTCAAAATATTAATTTAAAAATAAAAGATTTTTAAGTCTAACAGTGTTTCTCTAAATTGGAGAAAGATAATTACACAAAAATTCCACTCTTACTTATCATCAGATGAAGATTCTTGCTCAACTTTCATTCCTTCAGAAAGACTTCCTTTAAATTTATCTTCCTTTATTTTGCTTCTGCTCCTACGTCTACGACCACCTCGTGATCGAGACCGCCTTCTCAGCCGGGATCTGCTCCTTCGACCTCTATCTCTATTTGAGAGAAAAAAGATGAAATCTACATTACGAAGGACCAGAACTCTAGTGTAAACCATATCTATAATCTCCAGCAGGAGATGAAGGATTCTGGAAACTCACTAGTCCAAAAGAAAAGGTACATAGTTGATAAGTTAAAGTCTCTACCTAATCACCCTGAAGTGATACCACTAATCCACATGTTCTACATCATCAGAATGGAAGAAAGCTTCTACCCCGCTGTCTCAGTGCCTAACTTTCAAATCAGAACAGGCAGTAAGGAAGGATCAGGTATCTGAGGAAAGTCATCAAATGAAAAGGTAAATAAGCAGCGAAAGAAATCTGAGAAGAAACCAAAATACAGTTGATCCGTGAACAATAGGTTTGAAGTGCACAGGTCTACTTATACATAGATTTTTAATATTTTCTCTTCCTTATGATTTCTTAATATCATTTTTTCTCTAGCTTACTTTATTGTAAATATACAGTATATAATACATATGACATACAAAACATGTTTTAATCAACTGTTGATGTTATCAGTAAGGCTTCCAGTCAAAAGTAAGCTATTAAGAGTTAAGTTTTTGGAGAGCCAAAAGTTAGGTAGATTTTTGATGCCCCTACCCTGCTATGTTGTTCAAGAGTCAACTGTATAGGTAAGAAAACTATAAAGAAAACTATAAGAACACCACAAAACAAATTCATTATCATCTGTGACATAAAAGGTGCTATTTCCATAAAACAAAAGTAAAATGTTATAAAAAAATAAACAGCCAACAAGGTCTTGGAAATAAATAAATAAATATATATAAGCTCAGTAGTGAAAATCAGTAGAAGAGTAAGAAGGTAAGAATGAAACGATCTCCTAGACTGAAAGTAGAATTAAACAACAAACATAAAAGATGTATGAGAAAAACAAAAAGATCACTGGAATAATACAGATGGTCTAATGGGGGTAAAAAATCCCCAGAAAACAATGAGAAAAAAGCAAACAAAAAAAAAAAAAAAAAAAGAGAAAATTTCCTAGAATAGGCAGCCATAATGTTCCTGCTTTAAAGGGCCTATCTCATGCCCAACAAAATAAATGGAAAGAAAAAGCCACACAATAAAGCACATTATAGTGAAATTTCAAAACACAGGACATTTATTGTTAAAAAAAAAAAAAAAAAAGAGGGGGCAGGGATAAAAAGCAAGTCCTATAAAAACTGTCCAGACATCAGAATAGGACTTCTTAATAGCAATATGGGAATCTAGAAAGGAGTAAAATAACAATCTCAAACTTCTTAAGGAAAAAATGATTTCAACCTAGAATCCTATTCCTTGACACACCAGCAATGAGAAAAGGCAAATTTTAGAGACATAAATTTACAAAAATGTCCTTTCACTGCACTTTCATCAGGAAGTTATTGGAGATGGATTACCAAACCAAATCAAAGAGCTAAAACACGAGTAAACACTGGATAGGGGAAATGGAATCAAAATATAAAAGAGAAATGAAGGAATGCCAAGAGGATGGAAAAAGGAAGACAAATAATACAATGACAACTGTATAAGCAGGTTTATTGGTCATTTTGAAGCCAGAAGGCTAGGAGCATTAGAATGGAGGTTCCCTGGATCATCTGCTCAGCAATCAACAATACCCTTATGCTCATAATGATTATATCTAAAAGCATACAGAAAGGTGATGAAATCAGGCCGAAGAGAAACGTGAAGGATAATATAAAAAACTAATTGTCCTAAGTAGGAAATTAATAGATAATATGGCAATAACTTTACAAAACTTAAAACATACACACTTAGGCAAAGTATTTCTATTTCTAAAAATCTAGTATACAAAATACTCAAAGATATGTATAGATATATATAGTGGTTGCATTATAAACCTTTGGTGTACTGTCTCTTTAAACTATATTCCTTTATTAATTCAATTAAAAATGTTAAAAGATTGGCAAATCCATTTGTGATTTAGGTTAAAATATTTAATGTGCATGTGCTATTTTTAAATTGATTCCCTGCTTTAGAAACCAACCTTTTTGATCAACTATACTAGTGATCACGTTTTACATAAAATGTTTTCTACTGTAAATTAAATAGGTCATCATCTCGAGGTCGTGTTCTTAAGGGACCAAATACAAATTAACAGAAAAATAAACACAGAATTGTAAGACAGGAAATAGGACTGCTTATACATTACCCTATGATCTATTCTGCTACCTGAAAAAAAAAAATCCCAAGTTTAGCTCACTTAGTATTTATCTCTCTTAAAAAAGAGAAAAAAATTCTACTTTTAAAAGACTGAGTTTTTAATGAATGCTGATTTATTCATATTTGAAAGAAAACTATGTTAAAGAAAAATCAACGAGTGTGAAATATTACACATTGGTAGACGGAAACTACATGGGATCACAGCTACAATTTTTCAGAGAAAAATGGTCTTTTAGAAAATCTACCAACTGAACTAATATGGAGCTGCAAAAACATTCAGTTTAATGAATCGAAAGAATAACATATATAACATAGGTTTACCTTCTCCGAGGAGATCTGCTTCTTCTTCTGGGAGACCTGCTACGTCTGAGTGGGGAACGAGACCTCCTTCTAATGGGGGATCTACTTGCTCTTCTTCGGGTTGGAGACCACCTATTGATTGGGCTGGCATCTTTTGATCTTTCACGTCTACTGAGGATATCATCTCGAGGTCGCGTTCTTAAGGGGACCAAATATAAGTTAATAGAAAAATAAATCACATCAAAATAAATTACTCTCTCCTACATGCAATGAACATCTTAAGAAAAGGCATGCTATTACAGTAATTTTTTAAAATCCTTATTTGTGCTTTTAGATATTTTTCTGATTTTCTATAATTAATCTTTATAACTTTTGGAATCATGAAAAAATGTTATTGGAAAAAAAATTCCGCCCATCCAAAATGTTTGTTAAAATACATGTTTAAAAATAAAATTTCACGATGTTAAAAAAAAAAGGCATGCTACAGATAGCAAACACAAATTAACATGTTTTGTAACAAAACAAATTCAAATGATCATGACACTGCGGTATAATGGCAGGTACAAAATAAAAAGTCTATTTACTCTTGTCTCGCAACTTGAAGTATTACTAAAGATTGTAACGATTATTCATACTGTTATAGCCACTGATTCTAATTCCAGGTAAACATCTCAAAACTTCCGCGAATGGTAATAATATTCCATTTTCTAAGTTTAAAGACTTTTATTTCTAAATTTTGACATTTTTGCAATAGTTATTTTTAACATGGTGATTACATACCATAGCATCTTAAATCAACATTAACCTTAAAACAGAAGAAATATAAGTAAGGGTTTGGGGAAAAGGCTAGTCCATCTAGACATGGAAGTATATACTGGTATAAATTTACTAGAAGGAAATTTGACGTAACTTTCTAAAAATGTAAATGTACATAACTTTAGACTTTGCAATTTCACTTCTGTGAATCTATTCGAGAAACCTCACGCATAAACCATGGACATCTTTGCATACAATCATGAAAAACGTGAATCAACCTAAATTTTCATCAATTTCAAGGAAATGATTATATTCTGGCATATCTACACAGTGAAATATGTTGCTGTTCTATAAATTTAAAAAGATCTTTATGTATTATTACAGAAGTGTTTGATGAAAAAAGCAAATCACTGTTAACATGAATAGTATGACTCCATTTTATAAGATAAAACTGTGTAATTGTATGGGCGTAGGAAAAAGACTGCAAAGACCTATTCTTACGAGTGGCAGTGGAGGAAGAATAGAGAGGGAGAGAGTTTACATGCTTCTGCATTATCTGAATTTCTCTTTAGTATTTCTTCTATAATTAAAAAACTCTATTGGTTTCAAAAATTCAACTCTAGTCCTTAATATAGCCTTCAAAATTTCCTTCTCAAACTAAAAGCAAATTGAGAGACCAGGATTATTTAAGAAACACTTCAGATAACATTATCAGCAACACTAACAAATGCATCAATGCAGAAAAGCTAAGAGAAGAAAGGGGGCCATTTCATTACAATGTCACTTAGAAGTAAAGAATCAAGAGTATCTCTTAAGATAGAGTACTTTGAGAAGTATTCTTGAAATGTCTTAGAAAAGATGATTTAAACTTTAGCTTATTATTTGTACCCATATACAGTAAATATTAATATGCAATAGTAAATGGCTAAGAATTCATAATATCTTTACATAGAAAAAGCCAACATTATTTTAAGTGAAAATTGGCCAATAATTTCACGTCATTACTGAATATAAAGATATTAAAAAATCTGTTTCTAAAGCAGTTTAAGCAACTCCCCATCTCTCTCTGACAAAATCGTTTGTCTTAACTACTTATTAGTTCTATAATCCTAGTAAATAACTTCTCAAAATACTTTTTCATTTATAAACTAAGTATGACAGTCACTCTACCTCATGAGGAAAGAATCGCAATTTATAAGAATTGACAGACCAAATGTATTATACAAATATGAGTTATTTTCATTGTTACTGGTAAAAAATAAAATAATTTCTTACACTATTCTTCCTAAATTTAAGAGGTATTTTTAAAATAAGATTATAAGTATATGAATTAGTAACAGAAAAAAATTTCCACTTTCAATTTCATTATATTTTGGGGCCAAAATTATAGTTCCAATTTATGTTGTTAGAATTCAAAATCATGCCACTTCAAGAAGGCGGACAGATCAATCCTTAAAACTGATACTTCCTTTTTTAAAGTTAAAAATTTCAGTCTATAGTGTTCAATGAAGTAATAATCCCAACTCCAAAAACTGACCCCTTCCCATAAGTAGGTATATCTAGCTTTATCAACCAAATTACTTAGATTTAAGTCTGCAAATTAGATACTAAATTAAGGAGTTGGGGGAAAAAACTGATTCGGTCACTAAGTTCAACTACTCATAATCAAGATACACACTGACAAAAGTGCAAGTATTAATATAGCTAGTGGAATGGATTATACTTGAAAACTAAAGCTCATTACCATCTCTTCTTTTATTGTCCACAAGTTCTAGTTTCTCCTTTAAAATCAACTGCACTGGTAAAAAGCACTAACATTTTGAAAACAAGTTACCTTGGAGAAGAAAGTCGTCTTCTTTCTGGTTCTCTTCGTTTTCTGTCCAAGGATCGGCTCTTGGCTCTTCTACCAGGAGACAGAGTTCGAGAAGGTGATTTGCTCTGCTTAGAACGCCTATCATTTAGAAGTGGAGATCTACTTCTTCTTGATTTATCACGTTGTTTTGGAGACAAACTTCTTCTTTTAGGACTACGACCAGGTCTTCTACTAGGTGACCTATTTTCTTTTCCAGAAGAAGCATCTTTAGAGGGAGATTTAATCGGCTTCTTTTCTTTATCAGTTTCAGACCGTTTTGACTTTCTTTCTTTGGATCGTGACCTTCTGTCTTTGGATTTACCTCTTAAGTCAACTGGGGATCTGGATTTTTTGCCTCGATCACGACTTCTACTTTCATTTATAATTGGGGACTTTTTCCTATCTTTCGACTTACTTTTATCTTCAATTTTAACCTTGTCATCAGTAGGAGACCTGGCCTTCCCAATTTTCTCTTGAGATCGTCTTCTAAGGGTAGGAGATTTTGATTTTCTTGCTTGATCTTGAGACTTACTTCTTTTGGAGGGACTTTTGGACTTTTTCCTCTCCTTTGATTTGCTCCTGGTTGTCTTCTCTTTAACTACTTCAACACCTCCCTTACTTTTCTTTTTATCAGACCTATGTCTAGTCCGTTCTTTGGATCTGCTTTTACTTCGCTTTTTTGTACTATTTTTATTGTCCATAAGTTCAAGTTTCCCCTTTATAGTTGAAGATCTAATACTAGACCTATTTCCATTTCTTGCCTTTTCATGAATTTCCCCCTCTTCTTCAGAGCCAGACTCATAACCTTGTAATATGAGCCCCATCCCAGACTGGACCTTTCCTTCCATTAACTCATTATCAAGTTCAGCTTTAATCAAGGCTCTCTGTTTTTCCAAGTCTTCCAGCAACGCTAAATCATCAAGTTTAGTTCTTTTTGCTGGAGACATACCTTCTTTGTCTGAAGCATCAATAACCTCTTTTCTTTTGTGTTTCTTATGTTTATGCTTATGTTTATGTTTTTTATCCTTGTCTTCTTCTGAGGAATGTTTATGTTTCTTATGTTTACTTCTGTGTTTATGCTTCTTTTTTTTGTGACGACTATGCTTATTTTGAGATTGGTCTTCTGATACTTCTCCATTTTCTTCATTTACACTCTTTTCAGAATTATTGGCATCTTCTGTCCTATAAATGTATCAAACACATTTTAAAATCATATCATTTATCAAGTATTCAGGGTCATACCAAAATAATAATGAGAAAATACACCTCAGTACATGAAATATTTTTGTGACGGTGTCAGACATTTATTTCAACAGTACATAGCAAAATGTACTGAATGGTGACTTACAGTTTAATTTGTTTTTAAAGGTTGAACTCCATTACCAAAAGTATTAGAGGAAATGCACAGTGAAGAGCTTAAAATAATTATATTTAATAGAAAAAAGGAATTCAAGCCAGGTAAAATGTTAGTATTGATTTAAACAGTCACTCGGTAACTTGATTTTAAACCAGCATTTCCCACACAGACTTAACATCAAAAGAATATCCCATTTTCTTTTTTCATAAAACATAAAGACATTTATACATGGGAGACAAATCTTTCACTATTTGAAATACAGAAGCATAATTTTGAATCTCTAGAGCCAACACTGAGCTATACCCAAAATAAGCACTCCATCATGTACACTGGTGGCTGATGTTTCCAAAGGTTAAAACTTCAAAGTAAACTGACCAGGAGTTAGGACTCTTGGCCTGCAGCAGCCACTGAGCAATTATGTGGTATCAGGTTGAACCACATCAAAGGGTGTTTCATAGGTCAAAAATAGTTCAAAGTCAGCAATTTCATATGGTTCAACCCAAGATTTGTTCAGTGGGCTGTTTAATCTCTCTCAATTTCAAATGAGAGATTAGTTTCCCAAAATATGTTCATATTAATAGGTGGCTTTTGTGGTTAAATCCTTGGGCTATGCTGAGTTAGAGTTTATGATTCTAAATTATTCTGCTAAATCTTTACAGTTCAGCATTCCCAGGTTAAACCAAGGCTACAACAGCAATATTTAATTTTCCCCCTTAAAATCACTCCATACTAAATCATCACATCCTAAACTATGAGACCAAACCCAGACTTTATCTGTATTCAGGGCATCATACTATTTTTGGAAGAAAATATATTTTGTCCAAGTCCTTCAAATTATATACTCCTGTAGTTTTAGTAAGTTTATTACTTGTGCCATATACTACAAAGAGCTCCTTGCAAGTTAAGAATTAATTAATTTTTCACTTAAGGTCTTTTAATATTTTTAAAAAATCACTCACACTTAATGTAGACATTAAGCCAGGCAGCAGGAAAATAAGATATACTGGTCCAATACCTGCCTCCTTCAAGGAAATTACAGTCCAGTGGAAAAGAAAGTCCCATGAAACACTTGAGAAGTATTATGATAAAGACATAAATAAGGGCATTATGAGAACACTGAAGGATCACCTAAAATCATTTTGAAAATGGTCAAGGAAGGCGTCTTGTAGGAGATATCAGAAAAACTCCAGCTATCAGTTTAGCAGGAACATTGTGGGGAGATAAAAAATGTTTATCAGGAAGGTACATGGATTAAAAGTAATATCATAAGGAACAGTCCTATAGAATGAGTAAAAAAAATTAACCAGAAGGGGAAAGGCTATTCTAGTGGGGAAAAATGACAAGACATAGTTCTATATAGCAAACTGTAAACAGGTTAAGTGTCACCAGGGCATCAAACTTGTGGAAGAAACTGGTCTAATGGAGGTTAAGATCTCAGGGCCAATTCCAGGAGAAAAGATAGAGTAAGATTCTGGAAGAGAATGGTTGAGACAGAGTCACAGGCTCACTGGAGTCAGAGGCCCAGGAACTGCAAGGTTAGGTTGTTGGACAGGTTGTCTGTAATGACACTACCATTACAGCAGAAGCTGGAGAAGAGTCTGGCTCTCCAGCCAGGTCTATATTCAATAAAGGACACACGGAGACATGCTTGAAAAGTTTTTAGTTGACAGTAAGGGGGTGTGGAGAACATGAGAAAATTACCACATGGCAAAAAACTAAAGCCAGACTACTGGGTTTGAATTCAGGTCCCACTACTTACTGGTTGTGTGGACTTAGGCAAGTTTAAGATCTCTCTGATCTGCAGGTACCTCCTGTATAAAATGGAGAATATAAAAATAATAACACCTACCTCAAAGCATGTTGTGAGGATTGCTGAGGGTAATGTTATTAACAGTGTCTAGCATGAACCAACTCCCCAAAAAGTATGCTGTTACTATTGTTTGGATACTGGATAAATATATTTACTCATTGTGACACTGGACCCAGCAGGGCTGATACTAATGTTATTTTAAGGAATACTGTCAAAGAGCATGGATTCTAGAGTAAAACTAACCTTTGTTAAAATGCTGCCTCCAACATAGCACAGCTTAGGCAAGATACTCTTCTGTGCCTCAGTTTCCTCAACTGTAAAAACTGGAGAAATAATAGTCCTGACTATCTGCCCAACCTCTCCAACACTTTGAACCTACTACTTTCCTCCCACACTCACTTGCTTCAGCTGCACTGCTCTCCTTGAACAAGTATATTCCTGCCTCAGGGCCTTAGTACTTGTATCTGCTGTTTCCTCCACCTGGAACACTTTCCCCAGTTATATACATTGCTGTTTCCTTTTCAACCTCAGGTCTTTGTACAAATTACACTTTCTCAGTCAAGTTTTCCTGATCAATTCATTTTAATAGCAAACTCAAACCTACCACGCACATATTCCTTTGCTTAATTTTTCTCTAAAATAACTGCCACCACCTGATATAATTCTTGTTTATCTCTCCCTATTATAACATAAACACTATAAAAGCAGAATTTTAATGTTTAGTTCACTGCTCTATTACTAAGGCCAAGATATCTAACCTATAGTAGGTGTATTCATTATACTACAGCTGGTTTATACTGGCTATAAGATACTCTTACCTCTTGGCAGTAAATATTTTTTCTCAAGTTTATCTCCAGTGCTTCACACAGTGTATACACCCATTTCTTGAATACAGTATCCCACATGATTTAATCACTACCCTCCCCAAGAAAAATCATCACAAAAAGGTTACAGTTAATAAGATACTTTGAAAGTGAGAGACCACACTCATACAACTTTCATTACAGTACTGTTATAATTGTTCTATTATTTGTTATTATTAATCTCTACTTTATCATAAAGATGTATGTATTGAAAAAAACAGTACAAGTATACCTTGGAGATATTGTGGGTTTGGTTCCACACCACCAAAATAAAGCGAATATTGCAATAAAGTGAGTCACATGAACTTTGAGGTTTCTCAGTGCATATAAGAGTTATGTTTACACTATAATCTATTAAGTGTGCAATAGCATTATGTCTAAAAAAAAGTACATTCCTTAATTAAAATATACTTTATTGTTCAAAAATGCTAACCACCATCTGAGCTGTTATGATAGTAACAAAGTTCACTGATCATCATAATAAATATAACACTAACGTTTGAAATTTGCGAAAATTACCAAAATTGTAACACAGAGACACGAAGTGAGTAAAAACGCTGTTTGAAAATGGCACCAACAGACCCGAAGCAGGGTTGCTACAAAACTCCAATTTGTACAACACAGTATCTGTGAAGTGTAATAAAGCAATGTATGCCTGTATATACAGGATTTGGTACTATCTGTTGTTTCAAGCATCCACTGGGGTCTTCAAAAGTATCTCCTGTGAATAAGGAAGAACTCCTGTATATAAATTCCATATATATAAATTTACATTTTGCAATTTAACACTACATTTAGCAGGTGCATGTCTATACAAACCTGGTGTTCAGCAGGTTTATATAAAACAATAATGAGAGCTGAATACATCCTCCAAAACACATTATTTGAGAACAAAGCTAAATTAGAAGTGCAGACAGTCTGAGAGTGTTTAACAGTATTTTTTTTGTCAAATGCAGTGACAAGTTTCACCCTTCAAACAACCTAAGTATTGGGGCATCTGGCACAGTGAAAATTGCCATGGAACAATTTTTAAATAAAGTGACCAATTATCAACCACTAGTGTTATTTTAATTTCCTCTTTCACGTTTTTTTCAAAGAATATTCTTTTTGATATCTTACTTGGGGGTCATTCAATTTATGCTTTGGAGACACAGAACGGTGAGCAAACTGATTTTTTACAAAGAAAGTAATTATGCCTGTTTCTCTAACAAGTTAAACAACATTAATACAGAACTAATGTAAATGTAAAAGTAAGAATGAACCCGAAAGACCTAGTCTTAAAACAAATTCCTTGACCCATTCCATTTCCAAATCAGGTTTGGGAAATTAAGTTTCAAAGAATTAGAACTGTCACATTAAAAAAATGGATCTTTCTGGGACACTGGAAATAAATAAAAATGATTCAAACCCTAAAGGCTATTTTTAAAAGGAGCCACAATTTACAGTGGCAGAGCAGACCGTATAATCATTAGAAGAAGAGTTCTAGAATCGGACTGCCTGGGTGTCAATTTTGGCTTTGTCACTTAGTATGACCCTGGGCAAGTTAACTTGATTTCTCTGTGCTTCAGTTTTATCATCTGTAAAACATGAGAAAAAGCAGTATCTACTGCCATTTGGTTGTTACAAGGATTAAATGAGTTAATATTTGTCTAGTGCTCTGAACCTGTGGTACTTGGTAAATGCAAATAAGTCAATGCATATAAAATGTAAATGTTTAAAACCATCAAAAAGGCTGACCTAGAGACGACAAATGTAAAAACCACTTTTTAAAAAGCCTTCAGGAAACTTAAAAACTGTCTTTTTAATATTTATTTTCTAAATGTTCTACTTTTGAATACTCCATTTAAATATTCACTGTTCTCTAAAAAACTGCTTAGATGCTATATTCCAGTATTTACTAGAAAAGCATATATAGTACTTGCTCTCATTCATATTTAACTGTTATTTTCTTTGTTAAACATTTCCAAACAATTGAAAATGGAATATATATCGACCAAATATTACATTTACACAAAGTGTTCTGTGGGGAGGGGAGGTAGAAATAAAGACTACCTCATTGTTCATTATTGCAGAGGCTTAAATAAAGTCATTTATTATTGATTCTAGTATTTAAACATGTAAATAAAATACAGCTGAACTACTCCTCAAAATGAATCTGAACTATCCCTAAAATCAAATGAATGGATGGAAGACTATAGAACTTTAAAAGATTACTAGAACATTCAACTGGCATAAATACTGTAACTGTGCCACACCGTGAACTCGATGAGAGAAACAAAAAGAGGTAAAGTCTAGTTAAAATTTTAGAATCCATTTGTTCTCTTCTAACTCAAACTGTGAGGATAATAAAACAGCTTTCAAAAGCCCTAAGGGAAAAACAGTATAATTCTGTTGAGCCGAGTAAAGCAAATGACTGAGTCCAGAACTGGATGCACAGCAATGAAGTGTTGTGCTGTCGGGAGGCAAAGATTTCTCCTATCTTTTAATTCCAAGTTGCTGGGAGACTATATCTACCTCTTTTCTAAAATGGCTAGAAACAAATTAGATAATGGTAACGCAAAAAAAAAAAACGGTCGCTATAATGTTTTAAAATCCAGTCTCTTTTATGTTCTTAAGTTTTCCTAACATAAACACACACAAAAACAAAATACTACTTTCAGTTAGGCAACGGTTAGCCTTTGCAGCATATACAAGTATGGTTTCACTCCGCCATATAAATTCTTACATTAGCTTAATTATAGACAAAGTGCTTGGATTTAGAAGTAGCTAACAATTTCCACTATTTCTTACATTGGTACTCCCAAGAAGCGTTATAAACTCAAGCCAAAAATGCCAGGCCTCAAAACCAAGGACTTAATCTTACTTTGTCTCACGTTTACAAGTTGGCAAATAGGCTGCCAATAGGCAAGGGGAAAATATCGGATGGATGCTTAAGTAAAGAGTGCAGGGGAAGAGAGATGAAGTGCACAAACTATAGCTGGGGATGTTCAAAGAGGGTGGCCCTAGCACCCTTTCTCCTCTCTTTCTAAAAACTGACACCAACAGTAGACAACGTAGGTAACTGCATGTGGAAGGTAAGTCTTAGAGCTTGCCCTGCTGCCGCCACTGCCCCTTCGATGCCCAACACCGATGCTGTTGAGTGCTGCTGCCAGAGAGCTCCGCTCGGACCTGGAGGGAGGTAATAGAAAGGCGCGCCGGCACTGTCGCGGCAGCCGCCTCGCGCATGAGACCTGTAGGGGCCGCTCGCGCCTATGCCTCCCGGGGCAACGACGCGCGGCAGGCCGCGGCCGCCTTCGACCCAACAGACGAGGCCTCCCGGAGAGCGAAGCTTGCAGGCCACCTGCCCGCACCCCACACTTCCCGCCCCACAACGTATCTAGCGAGGAAAGGCAAAGTTTGGCTCCCGCCTTTAGGCCCGAACTTTCCCGCCCGTCCAGGTCCCCACCGTTTCCCACTCGGCAGTCCCCAGGACTCCGGCCTTCCGTACCACTCAAGAGAGACTACTTACTCTGGCTGTTCCCGCAGAGACTGAGCCTCCGCGGCGGCCATCTTGAACTTCCTGACTCCTCCGCGGCGGTGGCGGCGGCTCCCCGGACCGTGGAGGATAGTGGAAGTGGAGGAAGAGGGAGCAGAGCCGTCGCGCATGTGCTAACCGCGTCAGGAACCGTGGAACTCTGAGTCCGTTCTAAGAATCCGGATATAAAAGTGCATCCGGGGACAGGGCGCACGAGCGTAATGACGCAACTTCCGGGACGAGGGGGTTTGGGGAGTTATAGGCGGTTCTCGCTCTCGGTTTAAGGTTGGGAGACTTAGGCCTGCGCTGTAGTCAGCGTTAGAACCGAACGTTAATTTCTTTCTCGAAACTTGCTAGAGAAGGATGCAAAGGAAGTGGGATATCGGTATCATGTGTACGGTTCCGAAAACTGGTTTTACTGTGAAGCCCAGAAGTTGAGTTAAAATTCTCAAACTAGGACAAACGACGGTTATTTTGTCTCTGGGCTCTGTTGGAGGCATAGTGAATGCCTTTTTATTAGCTTCACAATTCAATCAGAAGTGACATAAAGGGAACCCTCTGTGGAAAGACATTGAGAATACTGGAAGGTTAGGGCTGCACATAGAACATAAATGTATTTTAATATGTAACTATTATTGATACATTTATTTGAAACCTTTGAACTTTGTTTCAGCCTTTGCTAAGTCCTGGGGTCGTTAGGTTCACTGGTTCAGTAAACTGAATTTGTAACTAATATTTTTGGTACATATGATCTGATTTGTGTTTTTCTATAATGATGCTACAGTAATGGGTCAATGAAATACTGTATGAGAAAACATTTACTGACTCTTGGGGGGCGGGGGGGATTATCCTCAGTACTCTGGAACCTGAAAGCAGAGTGACGATTACTTTCATTCTTGTAATCAACTCAGTTTGGGTTTGTCTTAGAAATTTGAGCTCGTAATATCTGGGCTTCTTACATATCTTGATTTTCAGAGGAGATGAGTTACAAATGTTCATACAAAATAAGTATCTCGTTGGCTGATTCCCAAACGTTAAAATGCTAAGTGTTTTCCCCTCATAAACTCTCTTAATATGAAATACTAAATCTTTGGATAATTATTTTTTGTGGATTCCTCGCCCTACCCCAACTGTAGCATTTCTTTATATAATCCTTAATTATATTGTTTTCTTCATGGATTTCTCTTTTTCTATTTAGCAGTCAGGTTCAGATATAGCCTGGAAGGCTTCTTTCAAAGGAGGTTTTCAGAACTATGCTAAAGTTGGTTTATATTTCAAACATTTACATACTAATTGTATATATGTTGGGATTTCAGAATTCTAATTATTCCTACTGGTAGATTCTCATCCCTATATATCTTTCAAAAGTATTACGAATTCAGCCTTGTATTTACCATTTATTTCATTATCTGCATCCCACCCCCACGAAGACAAGGCCAGGTGCCACTGTGTCAAGAATAGCTCAAATATATTATTGAAATGACAAAAATTAAGTTATTTTTAAATAAATAATTTTAAAATTAAACGATCATAGTGTATATAGTATAAACCTATTACAGATCTCTTCTTGGAAATAAGTGCAAACCTCTAAAAAAATCTCAGCTTGGATATAAAGTAAAATAATATACTTTAAGGCAAAAGAAGCCCAGCAAAGAGGTAAGGAAACTAATTTGCTCATGATGATTCAGTTCCTAAGTGCCAAGCCAGGATTTGAACTAAAATCTAACCCCCAGCTCTGTGCTCTTTCCTTCTTACCATGCTGCTTCCCACAGAAATGTCATTTGTTCAGCATCTGCTTATTTAGCACCCACCCACACAACTCTATGATAGTCAAATGGTATTTGAGGAAAGGGAATGAAAAGAGCACTGGATTGGCATCCATAAATACCCTATTTTCTCAAGGTCTGGAAGCTCTAGTCTTTCTTCTTGTTGATTACTAGAGAACACATAGAACTGTCTCAATTTCCCCAACCATATTATCATCTTCCCTGGTCTCCTGCTCTACAATTCTTTGTAGTATTTTTAATGTGAAGATTTAATTAAGCACACAGAGTATGGGGAAGCATAGATGGGGAAAATAGGCACTAAGGTTGTTCAGGGTTGAAGCCAGATTATGACTGGCTAAAGTTTAGATTTGGACAAACCAAGTTTTTTTAAAAGAGCATAGTAAAGTCAGAAAATGATGCTGGCAAAATATTTCTTTTAAAAATGTCTCACCAAATTAGCTTGTAAGATACTACCCGTTGAGAGTACACTAGGAAGGGGATTTGTCAAGGACTCATCCCAAACTGTGGATACCCTCGACAACTAGAAAGATGAACAGGTAAGTTCTAGCGCAAATTAAGCCTGAAACATCGCTGGCGGCAAAAAAGACAAAACAAGCTGTCCTACTTTGGGCATATCGTGAGAAGGCAGGGTTCTTTGGAAAAGATAATAATGATGGAAAAATAGAAGGCTTCAGGAAAAGAGAAAGACCAAATATGAGATGGATTGGCTCTATGAAGAAGCCTTAGACGAGTCCGTAGGAGCTGAGCAGTGCTGATGAGGACCACATTAGTGGACATCATTCATTCGTAGGCTTGCCAGTAGTCCGAGCCACGTCACCGCACGTGAAACACACACACACACACACACAGCAACTACCGTTGCTGTGGTAGTTTTGGAAGAATGGGGTTTTTTGAAGGTGTTAAAAATTAAAGCAGACATCCACTTACTACTTCAATCATTCAGCAAGCATTTACTCAGCAACAAACTTAAGCTCAAATTTTCATTTTCAAGCTTTAAGCCAAATGTTTCATTCTTGCTGCTTTTCCTCCGCAAATTCAGGAAGCTTTGCACCAAAAGCTTCATTTCCTGGGACGCAGGCGCCATTTCGTAGGACTAGCGCCAGTTCGGCAGCTTAGGGGCTGAATTGGTCCGCGGGAAAACTCTGGAGGGGCGGGGCCTCCGTGAGCGTGCACTTCCGGTAGGTGGCTCTTGGCCCGCGCACCGCCCAGGGAGTCGCGTTCGTGCGTGCGTGGTGCGTCCGCAGGCGGAAAGGGTTGGGCTTGTCCGAGGAAGGCCGGGTCTGCCACCCCGGGCGGTCCCCACCCTGAACCTGTGGAGTTTGCTTGAGAGGTACCTGCTTCTAGTCAGTGCTTTCGCGCCCGCACTGGCCCAGCTGAGGCGTCTGCTCTCTCGGCAGGAGCCAGCTCGCTTCAGCCCCTGTCAGGCTGGGTGCTGTTGCCGCCATTACAGTCGAGGCGGTTTTCTGTAGCCTCCAGGCCAGCCGGTGGGCCCGCCTACTAATATAGAGCTGGGTTGTGCCGGACGCCGAGTCCCTGACACACTTTGTGCAACCGCGCGGAGGCCGCATTAAAGCGGAGGTCCAGTCTCTTTTGCTGAAGAGACCGTGAAAGCCAAACGCTCAGCGCCCCACCACCAAACAATACCAGAAAAAGTTTACTGGCCCTGAGACAAGGTTTTGGGACAAACATGCACTTTTAAACGTCGCGACTTTTTCTTATTACCTTTGCTTCCTTTTAAGTATTATTACTTTTATACACACTCCGTAAGTGGTTTGAAAATACCTTTGAATTATGTTCCTTCCGTGGGAAGGGATTATTAAAGTAAACTACATTGACATCGTCAATCCCGTTAAACTCTTAATAGGCTTGTGATAGCGTAGGCTACAAACAAAAATAAGGAGTACCATAAAATCCTTTGAAGAAAACTGGTCCATGAGGGGTCCCTGTATGTTAATTGAATGAAGATCGCCTTTTCGATAATACTTAAGGTTTTATCTAGTTAAATCTAGACTTCGAATTTGTAGCCGTTTGGGAAGACACGGGGCTGTTTTTCCTTTAATACAAAACAAAAACTTTTCCCTTTGTTCCATGAAAATTAGTTTTTTGTTTGTTTTAAAGCAGTTCTGATGCGTTCATGAAAAACTGGAAAATAACAAAGCAAAAGGAAACAAAATGAAAACCACTCAGTTCCATTACGCAAACTGAACCAGCGTCAATGCATTGACTTATTTTAGCATACTTTCGTATGAAATATTAATTTTTCTTGTACTCATGTATAGACTGTGATATGCTTTTTCATGTAACATGCTCATCAATTTTTATGTAATTCTAATTTTATTAAACATTTTTGTAACTACATGATATCCCTTTGTTACTGGATGTCTAAGTTCTTTCAGTTTTGCACTATTGTAAATGACTATGATGAGGCAATAACCAGAATAGTATTAGACCATGACCATTCAAGTCAGATATAGCTGGGCTTCACTACTTGCTCTGCAATTTCAACAACTTAACCTTTTTGAGCCTCATTTTATATGGGAGTAACATAAGAATAATAGTTCTCATTACATAGGGTTGTGAGAATTAAATGAAATGAATGAAAGTGCCTGGAGCATATATTGGTTAATACTAGCTATGTCTATAGGCAGGTTTATTAGTTTGTTTATTTTGTTCTGATTTTTCTGTGACACACGATTTATTTCTAGATTTCATATACAGTTAAATAATACCGCCACTGGGTGTCAGGGGTATTATACATAGCTTTTTATATATTTTATTGCATAATAATACATAAAAGCATAAATACATCAATTAGAAAACTTTTGCAATAAAAATGAAAATTTTCTGTAATCCTGCTACCTATAGATAATTTTTTTCCACACTTTATAATACTTTTTTATACATTTATACTTACTGATATTTTTTAAAAATAGGATTGTATTATAAATTCAGTTTAATAACTTGCTGAGGACTGGAAAGAGGTCAGTGTAAAGAGTGCAGTGGTTAAAAAAGTAGGAAATAAAGCTGGAAAGGGATCTTGAAGGATTTGGATTTCATTTAAAATGTACTGGACAGACTAAGTCCAGGGTTGAAGAATGACAATTAATTTGTTTTAGCAGGTTCACTTTGCTGCTAAACAGCAGGAAGCAATGGGAGGAAAGGTGGAATCCAGTCAGTGTAATTCAGTAATCCTAGTAAGTGATGGTGGTGGTGTAGACCAGGGTGTAAATTGGAAAAAGTGGTTGGATTCTTGATCTATTTTGAAGGACAGGCTGTAGAATTTACAGATTAATTGGATGTGGATATGAGAGACAGAGACTTAAAGATTTTTTTGGCTTGAGCAATTGTATAGATTAATTGCCACTTAAAAAGACTGAAGGAAGAGCAGATTTTAAGCAGGACAGGGGAATGATGAGTTCCATTTCAGTTGTATTACATTTCAGCCTATTAGATGTGTAATTGCAAGTGGGGTCTTAAAGACCTTACTTATTGAGTTGTCCATTTCTCCCTTCATTTCTGTGAATTTTTGCTACATGTTTTTTGGTTCTCTCTTATCAGGTGCATACGTGTTTATAAATGCTATCATTTTACCATTGGATTGACATTTATTACAAAACATCTTAACTTTTTTCTAGTAACATTTTTTTTTTAATTTTAAAGTTCATTTTGTCTGACATTAGTACAGCCATTTCAACTTATGGTTGCTGCTTGCATGACTTGTACCATTAAATCTAAACTATGTTTCTTGTAAACAGCATATAGTTGTATCTTTTTTTTCCCAGTCTAACAATCTGCCTTTTGATATATTGTTACCTCCACATATATTCAATGTTATTGATATAGTTGGATTTATGTCTCTCATTTTACTTTTTGTTTTATATGTCTCATATTTTTGGGGGGTTCTCTACCTTCACTGCTTTCGTTTGCATTAAGTAAATATTTTCTAATGTAGCAGCTTAATTTCTTTAATGATTTTTTTTTTCACTATTTATAAAGATATTTTCTTAGTGGTTGCTCCAGGACTTGCCATGTACATTTAACTTAATAGAATCAGCTTCAGATTTATAATAACTTAATTCTAATGAGATTTAAAACCTTGTTCCAATACAGTTTTATTCCATTTCTCTGCTTTTTGTGATATGTTATATATACTATATATAACAATTAATCTATAAATGTAACAAACCCAACACTACATTGTTACAATGATTATATCTTTTATAGGAGATGAAAAAAGAAAGAGCATTACATATTTATAGCTTTTGTTATATTGACTTTTCTGGTTTTCTTCATTTCTTGTTCTTGTGGATTCAGTTACTGTCTGGAGTAATTTCTTTAGCTCAATACAGCTTTGCTCTTACCCACCTCCTCTATACTGTTATTATCAAATAATTTAAATTACTCTATGTTTCAGGCCCAATAATACATTATATATAATTTTGTACAATTGTTTTTCTATGTGTACATTTAAAAAACAACTATTTTCTTTATTTTCAATTACAATTGACATTCAATATTATTTTATATTAGTTTCAAGTGTACAGCATACTGGTTAGACATTTATATAATTTATGAGATGATCCCTCCAATAAGTCTAGTAACCACCTGTCACTGTACATAGTTATTGTGATATTGACTATATGCCTTTTGCTGTCCTTCATATCCTCATGACTATTTTGTAACTACCAATTTGTACTTCTTAATCCCTTCACCTTTTCTACACATCCCTTAACGCCCCCTCCCATCTGGCAACTATCAGTTTGTTCTCTGTATCTATGAGCCTGTTTTTGTTTTATTTGTTCCTTTATTTTGTTCTTTAAATTCCAGGTATAAGTTAAATCATATGGTATTTGTCTTTGTCTGATTTATTTCACTTAACATAATACCCTCTAGTTCTATCCATGTTGTTGCATATGGTAAGATTTTAATTTTTTATGGCATTGTACATATGTGTACCACCTCTTCTTTATCCAGTCATCTATTAATGAGCACTTAGTTTGCTTCCATATCTTGCCTATTATATATAGTACTGCAGTGAACATAGGGGCCCATATATCTTTATGAATTAGTATTTTGATTTTCTTCAAATAAATACCCAGAAATGGAATTGCTGGGTCATAATTGGTTCTATTTTTAACTTTTTGAGGAACCTCCAAATTGTTTTCCATAGTGGCTATACCAATTTGCAGTCCTACCAACAGGGCACGATGGTTCCCTTTTCTCTACATCCTCACCAAAACTTGTAGTTTTTTGATTTATTGATGGTAGCTTTTCTGAGAGGTATGAAGTGTTATCTCATAGTGGTTTCAATTTACATTTCTCTGATGATTAGTGACCTTGAGGATCTTTCCATATGTCTATGGGCCACCTGTCTGTCCTCTTCGAAGAACTGCCTAGTCAGGTCCTTTGCCCATTTTTTAATTGGATTATTTGCTTTTTTGGTGTTGTGTTATATGAGTTCTTTATAAATTTTGGATATTAACCCCTTATCAGATGTATCATAGGCCAGTATCTTCTCCTATTTAGTAGTTTGTCTTTTCGTTTTGTCAATGGTTCCCTTTACTGTGCAAACACTTTTTAGTTTGGTATAGTCCCATTTGTTTGTTTTTTCATTTGTTTCCCTTGCCCAAGGAGACATATCAGAAACAAATATTACTAAGAGCAATGCCAGAAAATTTACTGCCTATGTTTTCTTCTAGGAGTTTTATGGTTTCGGGTCTTACGTTTAAGTCTTTAATTCATTTTGAGTTTATTCTTGTATATGGTGTAAGAAGGTTCAGTTGCATGTATCTCATCACCATTTTTCACCAGTTTATTGAATCGACTGTCTTTACCCCATTGTATACTCTTGCCTCCTTTGTCACAGATTAAATGACCATCTAAGATGAATTTATTTCTGGGCTCTCTATTCTGTTCCATTGATATGTGTGTCTGTTTATATGCCAGTACCATGCTGTTTTGATAACTATAGCCTTGTAGTATAGTTTTATATCAGATAGAGTGATACTTCCAACTTTGTTCTTTTTTATTAAGATTGCTGTGACTATTTGGGATCTTTTATGGTTCCGGGTAAATTTTTGGATTATTATTTTGTTGATTGTTTCCTTGTTGTGCAAAAACTTTTTAATTTGATATAGTTCCAGTTCTTTCTTTATTTTTTTATTTTCCTTGCCCGAGGAGATATATCAGAAAAAATATTATTAAGAGCAGTGACATAGAGTTTACTGCCTATTTTTCCTCTAGGAGTTTTATGGTTTCAGATTTTATATTTAAATTTTAGTCTGAGTTTATTTTTGTATATATTGTAATAAGGTGTTCTAGTTTCATTTTTTTTTTTTTTTTTTTTTTTTTTGCATTTATCTGTCCAGCTTTCCCAACAGGATTTATTGAATGGACTATCTTTACCCCGTTGCATATACTTGCCTCTGTCGTAGATTAATTGATCATGTAGGCATGGGTTTATTTCTGGGCTTTCTGTTTTGTTCTGTTGATCTATGTGTCTGTTTTTATGCCAGTACCATGCTATTTAATAACTATAGCTTGTAGTATAATTTGATATCAGGCAGCATGATACCTTCAACTTCGTTCTTTCTCAAGATTGCTGTGGTTATTTGGGGTCTTTTGTGGTTTCATATAAATTATAGTTCTAGTTCTCTGAAAAATGGTATTTTGATGTGGATTGCATTGAATCTGTAGCAGGGGTCCCCAACCCCTGGGCCATGGACCAGTACTAGTCCGTGGCCTGTTAGGAACTGGGCTGCACAGCAGGAGGTGAGTGGCAGGCAAACGAGGACGCTTCATCTGTATTTGCAGCCACTCCCCAGTCACTGCCTAAGCTCCACCTCAGATCATCAGGCATTAGATTTCCATAGGAGCACCAGTCACTGGTGCCAAAAATGTTGGGGACCACTGATCTAAAAATTGCTTTGGGTAGTATGGACATTTTAATGATGTAAATGCTTCCTATCTTTGAGCCTGGTATATGCTTCCATTTATTTATATCTTCTTCCATTTATTTCTTCAGCGACTTATAATTTTCCAAGTAAAGGTCTTTTACATTCTTCGTTAATTTAATTTAATTTTATTTTATTTAAAGGATTTAATCATTAATTTCATTTCTAGGTATTTTATTTTTTGATGCAATTATAAATGGAATTGTTTTCTTAATTCCTCTTTCTAATAGTTTATTATTGGTATACAAAACTGCAACCAATTTCTGAATATTAATTTTGTATCCTGCTACTTTAGTCAATTATCAGTTCTAACAGTTCTTTTTGGTGGACTCTTAGGGCTTTCTTTATATAGTATGATGTCATCTGCAAATAATTACAGGTTTACTTCTTCCTTTCCAATTTAGATGTTTTTTATTTGTCTGATTGATGTGTCCAGGACTTCTCATATTATGGTGAATTAAAGTAGTGAAAGTGGATATCCTTGTCTTGTTCCTGATCTTAAGGAAAATGCTTTCAGCTTTTCACCATTGAGTATAATATTAGCTGTGGATTTTTCTTAAATAGCCTTTGTTATATTGAAGTATGCTCTCTCTATTCCCACTTAGCTGAGAGGTTTTTTTTTTTAAATCATAAATGGATGCTGGATTTTGTCAAACACTTTTTCTCCATCCACTGATATGATCATCTAGTTTTTATCCTTCATTTTGTTTATGTGGTGTATCATGTTTATTGATTTGCACCTATTGAACCAACTTCGCATCCCAGAAATAAATCCTACTTGATCATGGTATATAATCTCTTTAAGTATTGCTGAATTCAGTTTGCTAATATATTTTTTGTTGTTGTTGAGGATTTTGCATCCATGTTCATCAGGGATATTAGCCAATAATTTTTTTTTTTTATAGTGTCTTTGTCTGGTTTTAGAATTAGGATAATGTTGGCCTCGTAAAATGAGCTTGGGAGCCTTCCCTCCTCTTGAACTTTTTAGAATAGTTGAGACAAATAGGTGTTAGTTCTTTGAATGTTTAGTGAAATTCACCTATAATCCCAGGAGTTTGGTTTGTTGGCAGTTTTTTGATTACTGGTTCGATTTCATTAGTAGTTATTGATCTATTCAGATTTTCTGTTTCTTCTTGAAACAGAGTTAGTCCTGAAAGGTTGTATGTTTCTAGGAATTTATCCATTTCTTACAGGTTGGCCAATTTGTTGACATATAATTGTTCATAGTATTTTCTTATAATCCTTTGTATTACTGTCATGTCAGCTTTATTTATTTGGGTCCTCTCTCTTTTATTCTTGATCAGTCTGATTAAAGGTTTATCCATTTTGTTTATCTTTTTAAAGAACCAGCTCTTGCCTTCATTGATCTTTTATATTTTTAGACTTTATTTCCACTTTGATTATTATTATTTCCTTCCATTCACTTTGAGCTTTGTTTGCAGTTTTTCTTCTAGTGCCTTTCAGTATAAGGTTAGATTGTTTATTTGAGATTTATCTTGTGTTTTTTGAGGTAGGCTTGCATTGCTATGAATTTCCCTCTCAGGATTGCTTTTGCTATTTTCCATAGATTTGCGGTTGTCTTTTCATTTTTATTTGTCTGAGGGTATCATTTGATTTCTTCCTTAATCTCTTTGTTAACCATTTATTCTTTAGTAGCATGTTATTTAGCGTCCATGTGTTTGTGTGTTTTTCAGTTTTTTTTTCTTTTAATTGATTTCTAATTTCAACTATTATGGTTGGAGAAAACACTTGATATGATTTCTGTCTTCTTAAATTTATCGAGGCTCATATATATAGTGGCCTAACGTGGTCTATCTTGGAAAATATTCCATGTGCATTTGAAAAGAGTGTAAAGTTTGCTGCTTTGGCATGAAATGCTCTAAAAATATCAATTAAATCCATCTGATCTAATATGTTATTTAAAGATTCTCTTTCCTTATTGATTTTCTGTTTGGAAGATATATTCATTCATGTAAATGGGTGTTAAAGCCCCAAACTATAACCGTATTACTGTTAATCTCTCCCTTTTTGTCAGTTAGTACTTGCTTTATGTATTTTGTTTGGTGTATAAATGTTTACAAAAGTTGTATCCTCTTGTTGGATTTATACCTTTATCGTTATGAAATGTCCTTTTTCGGTCTCCTTTTAGCCTTTGTTTTAAAGTATATTTTGTCTGATATAAGTATTACAACTCCATCTTTTTTTGTTGTTTCCATTTGCATGAACTATCTTTCCATCACTTTACTTTCAATTTGTGTTTATCTTTCCATCTAAAGTAGTTCTCGTGTAGACAGCATATGTATAAGTCTTGTTTTCTTATTCATTCTACTACCCTATGCATTTTGATTGGAACATTTAATACATTTATATTTAAAGTGATTATTGATAGGTATGTAATTATTACCTTTTTATTATTCATATTTACATTCTTTTATTTTTCACTTTTCTTCTTCTTAGATAAGTCCCTTTAACATTTATTTTAATACTGGTTTGGTGGTGATGAACTCCTTTAGCTTTTTCTTATCTGGGAAGCTCTTTACCTGTTCTTCAATTTTAAATAAGATCTTTGCTGAGTAAAGTAGCCTTGGTTGTATGTCCTTGCTTTTTATTATTTTGACTATTTCATGCCAATTTCTTCTGGCCTTCAAAGTTTCTGTTGAGAAATCAGCTGACGGTCTTATGGGAGCGCCCTTGTCAGTAACTAATTGCTTTTCACTTGTTGCTCTTAAGAAATCTGTTTGTATTTAACCTTTGCCATTTTAATTATGATATGTCTTGGTGTTGGCCTCTTTGGATTCATCTTGTTTGGGGCTCTCTGCACTTCGTGGGCTTGTATGTCAGTTTCCGTCACCAGGTTAGAGAAGTTTTCTGTCATTATTTCGTCAAATAGGTTTCAATTCCTTGCTCTCTCTTCTTCTGGTACCCCTGTGATGTGAATTTTGTTTGATGTACCAGAGGTCTCTTAAACTATTCTCATATTTTTTAATTCCTTTTTTTTAAATTACTGTTCTGATTGGGTATTGTCTGCTACCTTGTCTTCCAACTTGCTAATTTAATTCTCTGCTTCATCGAATCCGCTGTTGATTTCTTCTAGTGTATTCCTCATTGCAGTTGTTCTATTCTTCATTTCTGACTGGATCTTTTTTACAGTTTCTGTGTCCTTTTTTATGCTTACTATCTCTTTGTTGAACTTCCTACTAAATTCCTTAAGTATCTTTATAACCAGTATTTTGAATTCTGTATCTGATACATTGCTTGTCTCCATTTTGTTTAGTTAATTTTCTGGAGTTTTCTCCTGTTCTTTCATTTTGGACATGTTTCTTTGTCTCCGCATTTTGGCTGCCTCTCTGTTTGTTTCTATGTGTTAAGTAGATCTGTTAAGTAGATCTGGTACATCTCCCAATCTTTGTAGGGCGGCCTTTTATAGTAGATGCCCTGTGTGGCCCAGTGGTGTAGTCTCCCTGATCACCTGAGCCAGGTGCTCTAGGGGTATCTCTTTTGTGGATTGTGTGTATCCTCCTGTTTAGTTGAGCTTTAATTACTGTTGGCACATCAGTGGGTGGGATTGACCCTCAGGCTATCTGGCTATGAGGATAGGCCTCACCCATAGCTTATGAGCTGCTGTGTGGGGACTGATCCCATGAAGCAAGATTTACCCCAGCTAACTTTGGTGTTTGCCAAGACCACCCTTTGATTGTGCTGCTTGGTGGCTAATCAAGTGGTGCTCTGTTGTAGTGTGAAGCCAGCTACTGGATGTGTTGATGATGGGGCTTCTTGGAAGGAGCTCTCATATAGGCCAAGGTCAGCCACTGCCTGTGACCAGCCTAGGGCTATCTAGTTTAAGCTTCAAAGTGATCCATGGTTGGTCACTGCCTATGCTGGACCTGGAGGTGCATGGGAGAGGCCATACTGTGAAACTGAGGTGGGCTGTGACCAGTACCAGGCTTGGGGAAGCTCAGCAAAATGCCCAGGGCACCTCTAGGCTTGGCTGCCTGTAAGGCTCAGCTCCTGAAAGTGCCTCAAGAAGTATGTGTGTTGGGTTACGTGGGTCTCAGGGAGTCACCAAGGTAGGGAGAGTGGTATTTACCAGGTTAATACAGGTTGAGATTTGATACCAGTGCTGAACCTGGGGCCACTCAGCAGAAGTCTTAGGGTACACTGAGGCCAGCTGCTGTCTGCCTGCAGCCTTGTGGACCCCTGAAAGCTGCCCAAGAAAGACTGCAGCAGGAGTTAATGTTGGCTGCCTGCCGCATGAGCAGGAATTTCTGGAAGTGCCCCATTTGAGTGTGTGGCAGGGTCCCAGGGATTCATCAGGGTGGAGTGAATAGATTTCACCAGGCCAATGCAGATTCAGATATGGCCATGTAGGGGGAGGGCTCAACACAGGAAAGATGGCATCCATCCACTGGCTACATGGGAGGAGGGTTCAGCACAGGAATCATGGCAGCTGACCCTCCAGCCCGTGCCCTGAAGTTACACAACTCAGTCTGCCCCTACACGTCTCTGTTGCCTCTTAAGATGCCTCCCCTCTGCCAGAGCCCAGATGAACATCTGTGAGTGAGTGAGTCTGTGCACAGGCCATTTAAGAGGACACTTGGGTTTCCAGCAGCCTTCTTTTTCACCCAGACAGTTGGAATTCCCACCAATTTTCACAGCTAGGTGTTGCAGGACTCCTCTTCCCAGCACTAGTGCTCTGAGCTGGGTAGCCCAGTGTGGGGCTGGGACCTCTTGCTCCTTAGTGGGGACCTCTGCACCTGAGACATCTCTCCCTATTCTCAATTGCCACATGTGGGTGTGGCAGTAGACTGTTTTGTGTTTCTACTCCTCCTACCAGTCTCAATTTGGCTTCTTTTTATATCCTTAGTTATATGATTTCTGTTCAGCTAGATTTCACATGGTTCTCCACATTCACTGTTGTATAACTTAGTTGTAATTTTAATGTGGTCATTGGAGGAGGCAAGCAGTGTTCACCTACTCTCCCATCTTGACCAGGACAAAAACAACTTTATTGAGATATAACTTAAATATCATAAAATCATTCATTTCACGTGTGCACTTCAGTGATTTTTAGCAAATTTACATAATTGCAACTATCAATATAATTTAGTTTTAGGATATTTTCATCACCCCAATAAAATTTCTTCCTATCCATTTGCAGTCACTCACTATTCCTACCTCCACTCCCAGGCAACTAAACAAACTTTCGTTCTTTATGGATTACTTTAATTCTCTATGTATTTGTCTTTTCTAGGCAATCATGATTTTTTTTTAAATTTTATTTTTAGTACATTTACAATATTGTACACTTACTGCCTCTATCTAATACCAAACATTCTCATCACTCCAGACTAAAACCTTAGTCAACAAGCTGTCTTTACGTCTTTAACTTCTTTGAACATATCTACAATGGCCACTTTGAAATCCACTTACTCTCATGGGCAATTTTAATTGCATGCTTTTTTTATGGTGTATGGGGTCCTATTTTCTTGTTTCTTTCAATGTCTTGGAATCTCAATGGAGGGAGACAGCAGTAGCCTCGGGTCCTCTTTGCTTGCTTCTCCCAGTGCCTCTGCATTAGGAGATGTGGCAAGGGCAATCAGGGCCCCAGTATTCTCACTAGTGCCACATTCAGGGTATAACTTTCACTCCATAATCTGGGCAGAAGAAGAGAATCCCTCCTCTTGGCTGCATTTTCCCAGATGCGACAGGGAGCAACAGGGAGCTGAGACAGAATGAGAAATGCTGACTTTCTTGGAAGATAGCTCTCTAACTAGGAGCTGGGGTAGAAAGAGCCCTGTATTTTGGGCTACAACAGTTGGAGTGGAGTTTCTATCTCTCCAAGTTGGGAGAGTGAGAAGGAGGGAGCAGGTCTTGGTTCAAATACCACAGATCTCATTGATTTTACCAAATTGTAGTAGATTTTCTTAAATAAATGTTTGTTTATTTGCTGCATTCCCTTAGGATAATTTCCAGAAATTATAAATGATTGTTTTTAAAATATTTTTACCAGTTTCGCTGGGGAGTGGGTTTGTGGAACTATTCACACTGCAATATCTGTTAAATATGTAATTGTAGATGTCAAGTAGGCAATTGGATAAACAGCTCTGGAGTTCAGGAATGAGAATGGGGCTAGAGATCGAAAATTTGGAGACATGGCATGTGCATGTCATTTTAAGCAATGAGATTGAATGAGCTTACTTGGGCTCTGGGAAAGAGGGTAGATGGAGAAAAGTGTAGGCAAGGTTTTAAAAGCCATGCTTATTTTAAAGTGATTGGCAAATAAGCATTGCTACTTATATGCCATTAGAGAAAAACTATTAAATCTACATAAAGTGTTAGGACACATTTAACAATTTCCTTAACTGTTCTTCAATAAAGTAATAGCCTGTGACCTTGGGTGATTGTTTAATCTCAATTTCCTCAACTAAAATGAAGGAGTGAAGCTAGGTAAGTACCCAGGCCTTTTTGTGCCCTCCACCCCCAAACTGAGTGATTATTTATACAAGCAAATAACCACACAGTTTTATTTCCTCAAATTCCAGGTACTTATGTTTTTAAATCCTATATTCAGCTCTGGCAAGAGTTTAGTGAAATGGGCTTGCTTCTATACCAATGGTAGGAATGAATTTAGTAATGTGCCACAAGATCCTTACAAATGTGAATACCATTTGACTCAGTAATTCCTCTTTCAAGAACAGCCCTCATCCAATATAAAGAAGTTACTGTTTTGAAATAAAGAAAATTTTAATTTTCCTTGGACCAAAAAGCCTAACCCCCGCCCCCTACACACACATTTTGTTACAAAGTACTCTACTGCATATACATCAGAGATTTTAATATTCACTATAGGTCTTTACATCACCAATCAAGCTAGAATTTTATCATTTGTATATGTCATTTCTCAATGACTTTAGAAGTTTTTTGAAGTTTAGGGAAAGATGATTTAATTTTTCAGGTAAAATTAATCTGCCTGGAAATCAAGGTACTTTGTATTAAAAAAATTTTTTTAATTGCAGTTGAAAACAAATTTGTGAAGTAAACCTCTGTATGTTATGTTCTGCCATAGGCTATGTTCTTCAGTAGGCAAATGGATAAACAAACTATGGTAAATCCATACAATGGAATACTATTAATGATAGAAAGAAATGAACTTGAAGCCACGAAAAGACTTGGAGGAACCCTAATGCACATTGCTCAGTGAAAGGAGCCTGAAAAGGCTGCATACTGTATATGCTAGCTACATGATATTCTGTAAGAGACAAAACTATGGAGACAGTAAAAAATCAGTGGTTGCCAGCGTTCAGGGGGAGGGAGGGATGAATAGGTGGAACATAGAGAATTTTTTTGGACAGTGAAAATACTCTATATGCTACTGTAATGATGGATACATGTCATTATACAATTTGTCCAAACTCATAGAATGTACAAGGCCAAGAGTGAACCCTAATGTAAACTATTAGTTCATTAATTGTGACAAATATATCATTCCAATGCAGGATGTAAATAATTAAAGAAACAGGGTGGGGTGAGAGGGAGTATATGGTAACACTGTACTTAATGCTGTTTTTCTGTAAACCTAAAACTGCTCTAAAAATAGTCTATTTGAGGGAAAAAAATCTCAGCTAACAAATTTGTGAGGTGGACCTCTATATGTTGTAAGTGTATGGGGGATTATCTTGGTGGAGTTACAGGTAACTAGACATCATTTCAGCAACATTGTTTCTTCCACAATCACAATAGCTTATTTTAAAAATTTTGTGCCTTGTAGTAAAGAGTTAACATCAGCCCTTTAGTATGTCAATTATATCTCAATGACACTGAAAGAAAAAAAATTCAACATCAGCACTTTATAATATCTTTTTATACGTTCTTTTCTCTGCCTTTTTTCTACACGTAGGTCTGCATTATTAAATTAATGAATTCAAATATAAATTACATTTCATGTGATCCTGTTATTTATCAAAGGAAAGCATAATGTCCAGTTCTTTTTCTTTTCTGGGGGAAGACTTTGAAGCTCAAACTGCAAGCTTAGTAGAAATACTTTTATTAGAGATATATGGGTGCAATCTTTGCCAGTTTACTAGCAACACAAATAGGAACCTCTAGAACCACATTTTAATTTTCTTTATAAGAATAGATGCCATTACACTTTTGAACCGGAAATGAATACTGACTTGTATAAAAATTTCAACGATTTTAGAGTGGAGATTAGTCAGAAAACAAGGAAAATCTGGAAAAGATCCTTCTCTGTTATCGATATATATATATATAGTGCTCTGAAACCCAAATTCTGAGTGCATATCCTAACTCAGGTGGTCATAGTGACAATCTACACACACGAAGGAAGTACTGTTTAAAGAAGCTGGACAATTCCTGCTAAAAGGCTTTTCTCTCTTGTGGCTAATGTCCACTGAACTAAAATCAGGTAAGAAAGATCAAAAGACCCAGTCTGAGCACTTTCCAGTTGTGGGTGTATGTTAAATTTCTAGTGTACAACCTCAGAACCTTGGTAGAATTAGGTGTCCAAAGTAGTTTCAAAACAGAACTGATAAAAGGCAGAAAAGAAGAAATGACAGTAGAGCCCACCTCTTAAGATTGATAAAAGAAGCCTTTTATGTAGCCTGATATTTTAGACCAAAGTTGTATAAATTACATTATAAATGTCTAAAGAGACATTTTGGATTTACACATTTCTATTGTAATTGAGATATGACTGCGTAGAGCTTAATGGAAATACACTTACCATTTTATATGCTGGTAAAATTAATCATCACTACTTGGTATGGAAAAGGTTTTCTTGTCACTCAGTGATTAGGGGCAAATACAGGAATCTGTCATCAAGGAAAAGAATCAGTCATTACAGTGTTTTTATAGTACCCAAAATATTTGGCTTTCTGTGAAGCTGAACATATTAGAAATCTTAGGAGACTTCTCATTATGATAACTTACTTAAGTTTCTGCATGGTAAGACTTAGAGCATACCAATAAGTTTAGAGAATTTCTTTTAAGTTTTTGCAGTTTTTATTTGCTCATCTTAAATGAAATTTAGCAAATTACATTTTGGATATAACAGTTGTGGCACCTGTGTTTTTTGGTGTAACTGGTTATGATTAGTCTCTTTTAGCTTGCATAATTTCAAGCAGTTTGATATAATTAGATATAATCAAAGTATGTGGGAATAAAAATTGATTTTCTAATGTATGTAGTATGTTGTCTAAATCTATGTTTGCATATATGTCCATAATTTTGAAGAGTTAAAAACTTTCTACATCTCTTAACAGGACTGTAGTCTGTTTACTGTAAGTGCATAGTGGTGAAGAATACAAGGACTGCTCTTACGATTTGGTGCCATTGCTTTGACTGGTACTAAGGTTCCAATCCACCTTTGATTTTGCACCATCAGTAAAATATCAACATAAGCAAAAAGGCAAACAGCATCTTAGTGTTATTATGAAAGTAGTTTCGACACTAAACCCCATGAAAGAATTTTGGGAACCCTTAATGAACATGGACCACACTTTGAGGACTGCTATGGTTGTTGGAAAAATTAGTCAAATACACAAAATAGGGAGGGATTACTTTTGCCATTATAAGTAAAACACCATGCACCCATAACAATGCTGGGGAGGACTTCTACTATGAGGAGGATAGCAAAGTTCATCACTGCCAGCCACCAGGAATAGAAGTCCAAACTTTTTTGCCCACTGCATCCTGGTATTGGAGTCACCAAGGAAAACATAATAGGTCAGACACTGAATGGAACAAATGCTTTTACTCAAAGAAGAGACAGAGCAAGATCAGCTCCAATAGTGTATGTTGATCTCCCATGGCCAACAGGGCCACCTCACTGCTCTACAGGCAGCTGATGCAAGACAAATGGCCTGCATATACTCTTCTTGCACTGAAGCAGAAGAACCCAACCCCTACTCTGTGGAGTTTGAAATATTGACTGTTGAGGGTGTGTCCGAGGGTCACTTCAGTGGAACATATTGAGCTTGAAACAGGGAAATATTTTACCACACAAGATGATGATCTCCACACAAGCTGTGTGGGCTTTTCATCTTGGTAAGGAAGTATTCCAGGCCCAAGGTTCATAATCTTATGTGGCTGAGTGGGATGGAAGGACTGTAGGCATGAGACTGCCTTTCTTGATAATTATGTATGACATGCTACCACTACAGTCCTACCTACTGCCTCTCTTTGGCTAACCTAGTCTAGTTGCTTTACTTTCTTTTTTGTTAAAATTATTATTTTGCCCTAAGTATTATGTAATGTTTTCTTGTTGAAAATTATTATAAAATTTAACTATAGATGTTTGCTTTTAAAAATTAATAGGGGAGGGAATTAAGCACAGTTAAAAAAATATAAAAACAGTGAATTCAAAGTAGTAAATAAATGCTAGATAGTTATGTATTACAAATGTCTTCAAGACCAAAAAGAGGATAAAACCAAAACTTCTAGGACATATGTCCTTTTTATACATTGGGGAAGCATGTTGTCAGTTTCTGTTATTGCTTCCTCAAGTTATTTTGTGTCTACTTAGAGCCTTCTGTCACTTTCACAAACTATTTAGAATAAATAATGCGTAATAGTACCCACTACTGGTGCTTACTAAACTGATTATTGACTTCTTATAGATATTATCGAAAGAGAATGTAAGAGGCAGAGCGATCTGCTATAGAATTGGATTATTTATCTACAGTTGCTACATGGAAAGTATTCCTGTGTTTTTCTTGTCTCTTGAAAAAGATAATGGCTATCTGACACTTTCACGAGGGGAGGGACATTCTCTCCTCTCTTGATAGCAATTTTGGTGTATCCTGCTATAAGGAAGTCATCTATATATTTCCTTTGTTTTCTTTAAAACTGCTCCAAGTTTAAGTCCTAGGTAGTATTTTGGGGAAAATTGGAATTACTATGGACTAAATGTCCTAAAGTTTGGCTTGTAAACTCTGAAATGGTACACACTGGAGAGGTGCCAATGAGATGTTTTCTAATTTTTAAGTACATATAGATAGTTCATTCACTTTGCCAAGAACAAAACTAAGAAATACTACTGCAAAAAAATCATCTATAGATTATCTGAAACACTTTAGACAACTCTATTGTACTAATCTTATTTGGTAATGAGCAGTTGCCCTTAATTACACAATTACACATGCAAAGTACTTTGTAACTTATAAGGGTATGTACAAATATTAGTTACTGGAAGTTGGTACAGTAAAAGGAAGAGATGAGAGCCGGGGTAAAACACTTGCAGAACGATGAAGCTACCTAAAACAAATATAAATCCATGTGAATCTGCAAAGGTGATTTTTATATATGAGACTATTTCCATCTTTCAGTATTGCTTCTTTTTATAAACTGTAACTTTGCTCTTGTGCTTTTTTTCATCCATACAGGACTTAGTTTGGTACATTGACATTATGATGCCAGTGTATATAGATCTGTAAACACAGGTTTGGATTACATCTGTACTAATTATAATCCATAGAATTAAGAATATTTCTGATTGGTCTTCATAATCATTTTGAAGATTATTGATCTTGTAAATATATATGTTTCTGTGCCTTTTTTGAGACGGAGAAAAATTTGCCTGATTCCCAAGCATCTCAATGCCCATGCCCACAGTTCCTATTCACATTTGTACACTGAGTGTGAAGGAAATGAAACAACAGCAATAAAACTGCATTAATATGTAAGTGACTTGCTATCAGTAGACAGTCTAGGAAGTATGGAAAACTATAAAATGAAAAATAAGTTATCTATACTTCTACCACCAAGAAATAGTTACTAACAGTTTTGCTTTTTTCCCCTGGTTCCTTTTTTTCTGGATTTTTCCTTAAAAAATGTATTTTTTAGATCTAATATGACACTTATATAGGTTATTTTTAGTCATTTAAAATTGAGTTAGGACCGGTGAAGGAGGGCTAAACTTGGATGAAATAAAAAAGCTATTTAAAGTTTTTTTAATTAAAATCTTTTATATTATTACTTTTAAGATGGAACTTAGAAATGAGAGTACAGAAACCTTTCCTCCAACTGTCTTTTAATCAGTACATTTTATGAATATTTTGATAACATCCTAAGGACTATGAAAATGCAGAAACTCAGGTCATTTTTTTTTTCACTTTATTGCTACTAACATATTTTAGAAGGTTTTGAAATAATAGTTGCTTTTTAGATATTCATAAACACATTTAACACAGTAATATGTGTCTCTCACAGAATCTTTCAGTTGACTTCTTAGTTTTCTTATAATATTCAACTCTTTCTATGTAATTAATTTTTGTTTGGATTAGTTCCTTTCTCTTTGGAAAAACTCACAGAGAAGGAAGATGAACCCCACCCAGAATTTGATTCCATGCTGAGACTGATGATATCATAAACGTACCAAGTAGGTATGGAAAAGTTTATTCACAGTGAGGCTTTCCAGGGAGAGCAGGGATGGCTCCTAACCTGATCTGCAAGTGGCTTGAGAGAACCTGCAAAGGAGACTGGCTTGGAGTTTTTCTGGTGGTTAGACGGTGGAGTTCCCATATTCCGGTTATACTTGTGTGGTTTGAACTTGCACCAAAAGTAGGGAGCATTTGAACTTTATTATGGTCATGCTCAGATGTGAGGCAAGGGGAAAAAGGGCGGTGGGCTTGAAAGCTGTCAGTAGTCAAACATCAAAACTGGAATCGAACTCTAATCTACCTTCCTAACTATTTTGTGTACATAATTTTGAAAAATCTGCTTTTCCTGGCATTTTCCAGTAGAATAGTAATAATGTAATGATGATGATAGCTAACACCTAGGCATACTATATGCTAGACACCAATGTGTGCTTTACACTTATTAGTTCATTTAATCTTCATAATAAATCTATGCAATAGGCAGTATCTTCATTTGACAGACAAAATATCTGCAGAACAGAGTTTAGGTAATTTTCTCAAGTTCACATTGCAACTAAGTGGTAGAGACAGAATTCGAAGTGGCCGCCAATATCCTGTGTTAATTAAAAGAGTTTTAAAAATAACGAGGTGTTTTGAATAACTTCCAATATTTTCTGTGTGAATTAGTGCAACCTTTGGGCCCTAGGAAATGCTTTTCCAAAAGAACCTGTATTTCTACTTATTTAATTTAAAAATTAATAGCATATTCCTATTGAATGGTCTAGCACTACTATAATTTTGGCCCTTTTTCACTGTTAGGTTATTATACATATCTCTCAATTTAAAAATATGATTAGGTTTTCAGAAAACATGGAAGAGGGAATACAACTGCCCACATTAAAAATTTGCACTGTCCTTGAGTTGGTAATTTATGGAGGGAAAAACTGGTATGATCTTTTTTTATCTTAGTGGTGTAATTTACTAATCCTCTTATTGATCCTCTTTCTGTTCTTTTAAATGTTTAGCTAATTACTGTCTAACTATCATTTTGGGGAAGTTTGTTACTTTCAGCTATGTGATTTAAGATACAATACTTGATAAAAAAAAGATGGTTGATAACAGTTTTTAGGTAAATACATATCTAACAGAGACTTTAATAATTTAGCTTCTCTAAACTTTGTTTAAAAATGATCTAATTATGAAGTTCTTTGAGATCTTAAAAAGCATTACTGAATTCAGTTGACTGCTTTTAGGAGAGCATCTTATTTAAACTGCTTGGGCTACCTTGAAACATCTTTCATTTCAATGCCCTTCTAAAGTTATATTAAGATTAACTATATATGACTAATTCCATTTTCCTTGAAATCTGTTATAACACACAAGAAACATCTTCTTATACAAGAAATATATTTTCAGTAAAGGGAGGAGTTTTTTTTTTTTGGTGTCTTATTTTAGACATTGTGTAGTTGTAGCTCATTGGGGTGATTTTTTCTTTACAAGGTGAGATAAGAGTCAAGATTATTATTTTTTTCTTTTTGTCATATAGATATCCAGTTATTCCAACACCATTAAATTACCTTGGTCCTTTTTCTGAGAAACCAAATAGACGTATATGCACGGGTATATTTTTGGGCTGTGTTCTGTTTTAATGATCAACATGTCTATTCTTATACCAATATTTCACTGTCTTAATTACTGTAGTTTTATAGCAAGTTTTGAAATCAGGTAGTATAAGTCCTCTGTTTGTTCTTTTTCAAAATTGCTTGGCTATTCTGGGTCCTTAATATTTTCATTTCCATGTAAATTTTAGAATCCATTTGTCAATTTTTCTTTGAGAAATTGTATTTCTCCCTTTTTTAAACACTTTTGTTTTATTGTGGTAAAATATACATAACATAATATTTATCATCTTAACCATTCGTAAGTGTATTGGCATTACTTGTATTCACAATTCTGTGTACTCATCATCACTATCTATACCCCAAACCTTTTTATCATCCCAACATAAACTCTATTCCCATTAAACAATAATTCTTCCTTTCTCCTCCCCCCACTTTCTAATAGCTCTATTCTGCTTTTTGTTTGTATGAATTTGCCTATTCTGGCTACCTTATATAAGTAGAATCATACAATATTTATCCTTCTGTGTCTGACTTATTTCACTTAGCATAATGTCTTCGAGGTCTGTCTATGCTGTATCATGTATAAACATTTCATTCCTTTTTATGGCTGAATAGTATTCCATCGTATGTATGTACAACAGTTTTTTTTTAATTTATTCACTGTTGGATACTTGGGTTGTTTTTACCTTTTGTCTATGGTTAATAATAATGCTGTGAGCATTGGTATAAAGATAACTATTTGAGTCCCTGCTTTCAATCCTTTTGTACATATATACCACAAGCAGAATTCTTGGTTCATAAAGTAATTATATATTTAAATTTTTTGTGGAACGGCCAAATTTTTCCACAGTGGCTGCACCATTCTCCTTCACTTTTTTTTTTATACATTCAGTTTTTATTAAAAGTTTTGCATGTCTTTCCTGTTTAAACACAGCAAATTCCACTTAGCTATAAGAGAACTGGCTAGTTGTCATATTAAGCAAATTTAATTATGGCATAAATGTAAATATAATGGAGAAAAGTTAGATTATTTTAGGCTTGAAGGCGTGGATAATTTCAGTGGATATAACAAGCTACTTTACTTTTTCTAATTATCTCAGTAAAGAAATTTGGAAAAAAGAAGAAAGGGAAAACAGTACAACAGGGTCTTCCTTGTTACCTCAAATTCTGACCCCAATGTCACTTCTCCTCCAGTGTCTTTTTATTTGCTTACTTTGGTTACCCATTCCCAAGGTCACATTCTGGACCAGCTTCTCTTCCAAACTCAGTAATTCAAACATCTATTTCCAACTATAACCACTGTAGATATTTTTCAATCTCATAATCCCTAAACCCATTGGCTCTTCCATGTTTTCTCTTTTATTTTTGTTCCTCTTCCTGCCTAGTTTAGATTCCATGTTATATTATTTCATTTACTCTTTCTTGATTATGTACTCAACTCCCTTGTCTCTCTGCCTATCCTAGCTCCTGTCTCCTAAAACCCTGACCCTGAGTAAACTCCATTACCTACCGTCCCTGTTTGGACATAGGAGTTTGAGCCATGCCATTTTTAAAAGATAATCTTGCTGGATACAGAATTCTGAGTTGGTAGGGTTTTGTTGTTGTTGTTGTTGTTGTTGTTTTCAACATCTAAAATATTTTACTCCACTCTATGCTTGCATGGCTTCTGGTGAGAAAAATTCATGAGACACATATCCTTGTTTTGTTATAGGTAAGGTGTTCTTTTTCTCTGGCTTCTTTCAAAATATTCTCTTTGTTTCTTGATTTTCTGCAGTTTTAATATGATATGCCTAGGTGTATATTTTTTGGTATTTTTTTCTGCCTCTTATTCTCTGAGATTCCTGGATCTGTGATTTGATGTCTGCCATTTAACTTTAGAAAATTTTCAATTATTACTTCAAATATTTCTTCTGTTTCTTTTTATCTTTTTTTTTTTCTTCTTGGCAGTTTCATTACACATGTTATACCTTTTGTAATTGTCTCATAGTTTTTGAATGTTCTATTTTATTTTTTTCCTAACCTTTTTTCTCTTTGCATTTTAGTTTCACAGGTTTCTACTGATTTAGCTTCAAGCTGCTGATTCTTTTCTTGGCCTGGTCCATTCTATTGATGAGCTCATCCATTCTTCATTTCTGTTACAGTATTTTTGATTTCTAGAATTTCTTTTTGAATTTTTTAGTGTTTTATTTCCCTACTTACATTATCTGTCCTTGCAGCTTGTCTACTTTTTTCATTATAGCCCTTAGCCTATTAATCATAATTATTTGAAATTTATGATATAATCTAAATTCCCTGCCATATCTGAGTCTGTTTCTGATGCTTGCTTTATCTCTTCAGGCTGTACTTTTTGCCTTTTAGCATGTCTTAAAATTGTTTGTTGAAAGCCATACATAAAGAAATAAGATAGGCCTTTAGTGTGAGGTTTTACGTTCATCTGGCTAAGAGTCTGTCTTTACTGTTTGCTGTTAACTGTGGTGTCAGAGGTTAAAATCTCCTCTAGTGTCCTGTTTTTGTATTCCCTGTTGTCTTTGGATATTCCTAGACTCCTTAAGTAGGTCCTGAGACTTATGGTTATTTTAGCTGTAATCCCTATGATCATACAGGAGCTCTATTGATATTGTGGTAAGATATGGGGGAAAGAAAGCATTCTACAGTCCTGTGATTAGGTCTCAGTCTTTTAGTGATCCTGATTTGGATATTTCCCTTCCTTTACACCAAAAGCTATGGGAGGATAGAGTTATTTCTCTTAGGTTAGTTAGGTTCTGATAAAGTAGGTTACCTTGAGGGCAGACCTTGTTAACAAAACAAAATACTTTGGGTGCATTTTTTATGAGGTTCCTTTCACAATCTCTTCTGGAAACACAAGGTGATTTTTCTCTGATTTTCACAATGGTAGGACTCTTGGAGGGAAAACTAATATAAGTGTAGGATTCCCCTACGAATGAGCCCCTTTAGGTATTTTAACTCTCAATCTGCTCCACATTAAGCCTCCAGCGATTTGTCAATTACAGCTTAAGGGTTCCAATATTGACTCTAGCGGTCAGTTTCTGCTTCTAGTGAAGTAAGCTGTGATTCTTTGTGTCCATCTGTTTTCTTGGTTTTTGGGGGCAGCAGTTTGCCTTGTGAGCTCAATTCTCTGATGTATCAAAGAAGAGTTATTGATTTTCAGTTGGTTTAGCTTTTTTCCTTCCTTCCTTTTTTTCCTTTCCTTTCCTTCCTTTTTCTTTCTTTCTTTCTTTTCTTTCTTTCTTTCTTTCTTTCTTTCTTTCTTTCTTTCTTTCTTTCTTTCTTTCTTTCTTTCTTTCTTTCTTTCTTTCTTTCTTTCTTTCTT
>NW_011888910.1:4185833-4299807 GCF_000151845.1 Pteropus vampyrus
CTTTCTTTCTTTCTTTCTTTCTTTCTTTCTTTCTTTTCTTTCTTTCTTTTCTTTCGACAGGAGTGACAACTTCAAAGTACTTTACATGTCTGACCAGAAACCACAGAAGGATGCATGTTGATTTTTCAAATGATCCTGCTGTGATTTTGATTGGAATTGTGCTGAATCTGTAGTTCAATTTGGAAAGAATTGACATTAACAACCTACTGAATGGGAGAAGATATTTACCAATGATATATCCGATAAAGGGTTAATATCCAAAATTTATAAAGAACTCATATAACTCAACACCAAAAAACCCATACAATTCAATTAAACAACGGGCAAAAGACCTGAATAGGCATTTCTCCAGAAAAGACATACAGATGGCCAATAGACATATGAAAAGATGCTCAACATCACTAATCATCAAGAAATGCAAGTTAAAACCACAATGAGATATCACCTCACACCTCTCAGAATAGCTATCATCAGTAAATCAACAAACAAGTGTTGACGAGGATGTGGAGAAAAAGAAACCCTTGTGCACAATTGCAAATGGTGCAGCCACTGTGGAAGACAGTTTTGAGGTTCCTCAAAAAATTAAAAATAGAACTAACTTATGACCTAGAAATTCCACTAGTGAGTATTTATCTGAAGAAATCCAAAACACTAATTCAAAAAGATATATGCATACCTTTGTTCAACAACTGCAGCATTATTTACCATAGCCAAGATAAGAGGCAAAGTGCCCATCAATAGACAATTGGATAAAGAAGAGGAGGTACATATATACAATGGAATATTACTCAGCCATAAAAATATGAAATCTTACCATTTGCAACAACATGGATGGACCTAGAGGGTATTATGTTAAGTGAACTAAGTCAGACAGAGAAAGACAAATACCATATGATCTTATATGTAGAATATAAAGAACAAAATAAATGAACAAACAAAACAGATAGACTCATAGATACAGAGAACAAACTGAGGGTTGCCAAGATGGGAGGGGGTGGGAGTTTGGGTGGAAAAGAAGACAGAGTTAAGAAGTAGAGATTGATAGTTACAAAGTAGTCATGGGGATGTAAAGTACAGAATAGGAAATATAGTCAAAAATACTGTCATAACTATGTATGGTGGCCAGGTAGGTACTAGACTAATTGGGAGGATCACTTTGTAAATTATATAAATGTCTAACCACTAGGCTGTTGTAGGGTTAACTCAGAACATAGACCCTCCACATACTCAGAAGACTGATAGCTGCCCGGCCAGCAGACAAGGAAAGCAGCACACAAAGAGCTTTCAGCACATTTTCTGCTGCTCCCATGGGTGTTTTCTGCTCCTGTAACCAAGCAACACATCTTGCTCCCCCAATGAGATAACCCTTCTCTATGCTTATGTGCATAAAAAACTCTGCTTGCTCATGGTCAGCAGCTTGATTCCTGCAGCTTCGACTAGCTTCTGCTGAAGCGTCCCTGGCTGTGTGTAGTAAATGGCATTTCTCACCCCTCTGGTCCTCCTGGTGGTGCTTCCAGATATCCAAACCCAGGTGCACATTCCAGGCCTCATGCTCCTGCATTACAATTGGCATAGCCGGCAAGATATTCCAGAAAATACCCCAGTTGAGTCAGCCTTGAGTGAGGGGGAGAACATACCTGGTGGGGGCCTGACAGGGGGAATCCCGGGGTAGGACTCTGGGTCCATGTTATTTGAGGTAGCAAGCCTTTTAGATTCTTGGGGCTCACCAAGGGAATGGGAGGATGTCCCCAACACACCTATGGGCCTCTTACAGTTTTACTGAAAATAAGGGAATTGTGTTCTTTTAAAAAAGGAGCTGTGGGTCTTAGCAGCCACAGTGGGCTGGCCCCTTCTGCAGGCACTGCGTGAGGCTACCACTCAACAGTTGCAGGCTGAGGAAAACGTGAAGAAAGTGGAAGAAGAAGTAAGGCTAGAAAGAGACCTCTGAGTCACACAGGCCAATAGCAAAGATATTCTGGGATGACAGAACAGACTGGTGAACAACTGCAGGACCTATCCTGTTGCTCTGCAAAAGTTTAGGGGTGAAAGCTAATGAGAGTTTGCATGTAGGCAGTAATTGCACAGTCTGAATGGAAACCCAGTAAATAGGACCCCTCCTCAGAAAGTGAGTCTGAGTCAGATGAGAATACAGAGGTGTCCCTCCCAGAGGAAGCTATATGTTTTACTCAGGCCTGCCCAGTAATTGTTCAAAACTAAAGACTCAACAAGAATGTCCTGAGGGGCAAAATCCAAGGAACCTGCCTCCTCCACCCGGCCATGTACATTGGCGGAGTTGGTAGAGCTGGCCACCAAGTTCCACCAGAAAGCATCAGAGTCCATTGCAGGGTAGCTACTCTGCCTCTGGGACACCAGTGCAGATAACATAATACTGTCTGCGGATGAATTAACCCAGATGGCCTCTGTCACCACCCACCTTTCATTGCGCCAATGCATATATGGGGCAATCCAATATGCAGAAAACACATCGCTGCTGAATTGGCTCATGGCGGGTTGCTGCATGGTTTGGCCAAATAAAGGCAATTTGCCGATGGCACAGCATGCTGGATGCCCATGACGGAACTGCAGGTGTTCCTTAGGGAGGTGGGAATGTGACATGCTATTTACTTCGAACCATTTGAGGGCCCCGAAGTGGTGCCATGTACTGCAGGTATGCGGGACTGCATCATCCAGACAGCCCCACTGGCCTATTATGGTACCTTGGTGCCCGTCCTGTCCACCCTAGTGGGGAGGACAGTCCAGGCGACAGCACAGGCTGTTGCCCATTTTGAGGGAAATTGAACTGGCCAGGCAGAAACTGAGGGCTTGATGATGTGCAGGTGCAAAGTAACGATGGCCCAGTAAAGGTGACCAGAAGGCAACTATGGATGGATCTAATAAGTGCCGGGGTCGACTAAAGAAGATTGATAAGCAATACAGTACTGGTAGCCCTGTGGAGGCAGCCTAAACCAGACAGAAATTCCAACCCCTGCTCGACAGGCAGGTAGCTAGCTGTCTGCACCTTGGAATGGACCTCAAGTGAAGGACTCTTTGACTCTGCATGGATGACTTTTTGCAGGACCAGGACACATCCCAAATATTCACCCAGACAGTCAAGATCAATTTGCCTTTACCTGGGAAGGACAACAATGGAACTTCACTGTCCTACAGCCTCACTATTTGCCATGGTTTTTTGGCTAAGGATTTGTCTGGCTGGGCTAAACCCTCCACCGTACAATTGTATCATTATATCAATGATGTCATGCTAACCTCTGACTCTCTTTCAGGCTTACAGCAAGCTGTACTCTGCCCCCACCTTTTCCCAGCCTCTGTAAAACTGTCAAGGGCAAATGAAATACTTCTAGAGGTTACAAAATATATTCATAAATTTGCCAATCTAAAGGATGTTAATTGCTTACTTTCTAACTACTATTAGAAATTGAGGTTTCTGAGAGCTAAGAATTCGTATTACGATTGGAAGGGAAATGTATATGTTTAGTAACAGAAGGTATAAGTTATAAAGATTTATTTTAAAGGAGATTAAAGGAAAGTAGTTTGTCCTAAAGTTGGTTATTTTGAAATGAGTAAGAAGAGGCAAACTGAAGGGATGAAGAAAGTTGCAGAAGAAAAATCTTGAAAGAGGAAACTTTATATATGGTTAAACTAAACAAGATTGGAAATAAATTTAAATGTAGGCTAATACAAAAGCAGGCTAATACAAAATCGGAGTTGTTTTCTCCCTCTGCTAAATAAGACAGAGTTTCTGGGATTATGGGTCTGCTACTGATATTGTGGAAAAGGTTTCTGCATGAAGAAAACAAAGATTCTGTGTTTTATCAAAATAATTTTCCATGTTTTATGTTGTCTCAATCAGGCCTTTGGCTACTTAAGGATATTGTATCTTCACAATTGTTAAGAACTAAGTTTTGCTAATAATTATACAGAATTGGAGTGTTTCTTTTCCTCCCTACTTACCCTTCCGGAATCCAAACACTTTTAATGTGTAAGTATTCTTACTTTCATGGCAATGTGATTATTTGCATAAGTTTAATAAGAATCTGTTCTCTTTATACCAGGACATGATTGGAAACTAGTTTTTATTACCAAGCCTTTGACTGGAATGTCATATTTAAGAGGAATGCAGAGACTTAGATGTGACCAAACAACTTTAAGGAATTAATATTGACTTACAGAAGCCAATAAAGCCTTTGGAAATATTGCCCTGGTACCTTGTTCTCATGGTTCCCAGCAGCCTTCTCCTATGAGTAAAGAATGTCATTTCTTGGCAAGTGCAGGAACTTCAAGATATTTTGGAGATCTCAAGAAGAGAGGAAATCACCTGAAACCTATAGGTATTGCAGGCATCCTCTGAGGGCAAGTCCTTGCCTTGATTTTTTGGGTCTTGCAAGTCCTTTTAAGTTCAATCTGAAGATTCCTTGTAAAATTCCAGCAAAGCAGAATTAAAAGTCCCTATCTGGTTAATTAATAGTCTTGCTGGGCTTATGCAAATGACCAGGCCAAGTTTATTGAAATGACTTATTTCACAAATGAATGAATCTTAATTTGACTATCTTTGGTAAAAATAGGGGTAGTTGGAGAGGAAAGAAAAAACATGTTTCGATAAAAGTTGAAATATATCTATGTAAACATTAGATTCTTATGCTATTCATTGCCTTTTAGGTTTTTTATTTTCCACTTGTAAATTGGACTGGGTACTGAATTCTTCTAGTTTCCAAAATCTATCTGTGAATTTTCAAACATGTTTTCGATTTGTAAATTTTTCTCTCATCCTCTAACTAATAATTATTGAAAACTATAATTGCTTTTTCCAAGCCATGCAAGCTAAAGATGGACAACTTGATATAAAATTTGAGAAATTGCCACAATGGCTCACGTTTGAACAATCTCAGTGACTGGTGCTGTGCGGGCCACACAGAGTTTGCTCTGGCATCTGAGGACATCATCAGGGACATTTCAAGTTACGGGAGATGCTTCCGGCCTTATATCTAGAAATCTTTACTGACAGCCTTTCAAACTCAGAAGGTAGTTTATAATTTACTCTGATGATTAACCTTTGTTTTTCTCTTGTTTTCATAGACATAGGAGACATCTATACAATGGCTAATATAACCTGCTAAACCTACAATAACACCTCTGGGGAAGTTGAGACTCAAATAAAAAGAATCATGCAAAAGACTACTTTGTATTCATAGCAAACCCAAAACTAACAATACATTCAATTGAATGTACGACAGTTTCATTTCTGTAACCCCCCAAACTCCACCCCTTTTTAGCAGAAAACAGCCAGAGCAATTGCCTCTCTTCTCTCAAGACTGAGGAACGATCAGGAGCCTGGGGGAAGTTGTAACAGGAATTGTAGCCTCACACGTTGCAGCAATTGAAGCAAAGCCCTTTACTTTGGTGTCCCTCCTTGGGCTCTTGGAGCAGGACTGGTAACAGGACTGCTTGGCTTATGTATACTGTTAGGGTTAGAATGTAGTCTTTATTGTATTTGTGATATAAGAATGCAATATGCAAATGCTCTCACCACCCGGGGGACTCCCGGCCTGGAAGAGCTGACACGAAGAATGTAGGGTGGAAGAGCTATGTCGGGGTGGAGGGTAGGGTTATCTCAGAGCATAGGCCCTACACATACTTAGGAGACTGAATGCTGCCCAGCCAACAGCCAAAGAAGGCAGCACACAAAGAGCTTTCAGCAGTGCCTACTCCCAAGGACGTTTTACTGCTGCTCCTATGAATGTTTTCTGCTCCTGTAACCAAGTAGCGCACCTTGCTCCCATCCATCTGAGAAGGCAGCTGCTCCCCCAATGAGATAACCCCTCCCTCTGCTTGTGGTGCATAAAAAATTCCACTTGCTCTTAGTCATAAGCTTGGTTCCTGCAGCTTCGACCAGCTGATGCTGAAGCATCCCTGCCTGTGTGTAGTAAATGGCATTTTTTACCCCTCTGGTCCTCCTGGTGGTTCTTCCAGAATATCCAAACCCAGGTGCACGATCCAGGCCTGGGGCTCCCGTGTTATAGCTGTACACCTGAGACTAATATAAAATAATACTGAATATCAATTATAATTGAAAAAATAAAAAGTAACATTGCCAAAGAAACAAACCAATATCGAGTCTTTTAATTCAGGTATAGATCTTCATTTAGATTTTTAAAAATTTCAGCAGTTTTTTTTAGTTTTCAGTATACAAGTCTTACATATATTTTGTTAAATTTATCCTTATATATTTCACATTTCTCGGTGCCATGGTATTTGTTAAATATTAATTTTCAATTGTTTACTGCTGCGTATGGAATTTAAATGTTTCTTGTATATTGACTTTATATTCTGTAACTTTGTTAAACAAGCTCTCTTATTTCTAGTAGTTTTCTTTAAAGATTTGTTAGGATTTCCTATATATAATCATCTTATTTGCAAATAAAGACACTTTCACTTCTTTGCAAGCCATAATATTTTTGCAATTAATAGATGTTATTTTATAGAACAGCTTTAAACTTATAAGAAAATTGAGCAGACAGTACAAAGAGTTCCCATATTCTTCCCCCACCTTTACCCCCATAATTTTTGCTATTAATATCTTGCATTAATGTGGTGCATTTTTATAATTAATGTATCAGTATTGATATATTATTATTAACTAAAGTCCATGGTTTACATTAAAGTTCATTCTTTGTACCTTACAGTTCTATGAGTTTTGACAAATGTGTAATGGCATGTATCTACCAATGCAGTATCATACAGAATAGTTTCACTGCCTTAAAAATTTCCTGTGCTCCACCTATTGATCCCTTCTTTCCTCCCCTGAATTATTGCCAACTACTGATCTTTTTACTGTTTTCACAGCTTTGTCTTTTACAAAATATCATGTACTTGGAATCATACAGTATCTACATAGACATAAGTTCAATAGACAAATTTGTTTATGGATTTCTTCTTTTATTTAGCAATATATAATTTAATTTCTTACATGTCTTTTTTTATCAGACATGGGGAACTTGGTAGTTTGGTAGTTCATTTCTTTTTATTGCTAAGTAATATTCCTTTGTTTGGATATACCACGGTTTATCTATTTACCTAGTGAGAGACATCTGACTCTTTCCAATTTTTGGCAATTCTGAATAAAGCTGCTATAAAATAGTCATGTGCAAGTTTTTGTATAGTAATAACTCTTCAACTCAACTGAGTAAATACTTAGGAGGACAGTTACTGCATCACATGGCGTCTTAGCCCACTCAGCTGCCAATATAAGATACTACAACCTGGTGGCTTAAATGATGAAAATTTATTTTCTCAGTTCTGGAAACAAGAAGATCAAGATCAAGGTGTGGAAAATTTTGGTTTCTGGTGAGGTCTCTCTTCCTGGCTTGCCTTCACAAACCTTATCTCTGTGCGTGTTCCCAAGACAGATCTCTGTTGTCTCTTTCTAGTCTTTTAAAGACAACAATCCTATCAGATCAGGGCCCCACACTTATGACCTCAATTATTAATTACCACCTAAAAGCCCTATCTCCAAATACAGTCACATTGAGGGTTAAGGCTTCAACATCAATTTTGAGAGGCACAAGTCAGTCCATAATGTAATAAGACTATGCTGGGATGGACAGTGGGAGATGGAGGAAATGGGTGAAGGTAGTCAAAGAGTATGAATTTCTAGTTATAAGATGAATAAGTTTGGGGATATAATGTACAGTAAAAGGACAAACAGCTCAGTTCCTAACAGGCTTCGGACCCTTGCCAGAACTAGCTCTGGCTATCAGCTAAAATATACCATCTACAGGTCCTTGAGCCTCTGTCAGAGTCAGCCCCCCGCTTCGGCCAAAATAAACAACCTACGGATGCATGCAGACCCTAAAGCACCCTCTAATTTTTCTTTCTCCCTAGCTTAAGTTCACAGGCCTGGGAAAAGATACCAAGACAAGCAAGCCTGCAGTTAATTAACTATATCCCGGGTAACTTGCTTCATATAACATCAAAGAAAACTCAAACTTTTGCCACATCTACCCAGCCATTAACAAACACCAGCTGCCTTGCCTTTTATAACTCAATAAAAGCTCAAACCCTTCACCCTTCAGGGCCAGTGTTATTCTTAATGTTTGGCCCCTTTCCTCACTTGGAAAGTGAATAAATCTTTTACTTTATTTCTCGACTTTGTGAATTCTTTTACACTCTGCGGTACTGGCACCCTAACATACAGCATAGTAACTATAGTTAATAATGTATTATATACTTGGAATTTACTAACAGAGATTTTAAAAGTTCTCACTACACAAAAAATTTGTAACTGTGATGTGATGGTTTTGTTAACCTTATCGTGGCAATCATTTTGCTCTCTATATCAAATTATTACGGTGCACACCTTAAATGTACACAATATTATATGTGAATTATATCTCAATAAAACTGGAAGAAAAAAAGGATTATGGAAAACCGGACCAGGACTCTGTGTTTTCTTTTTCCAGCCAGCTCTGAGCCATGGGCATCTCTCAAGACAACTGGCACAAGTGCTGCAAAATGGGGGGCAAAAGAAAGCCCTACCACGAAAAGTGAAAATATGAGCTGGGACGCCCTGCTGCCAACACTAAGATTGGCCCCCACTGCATACACACAGTCTGTGTGCAGGGAGGCAACAAGCAGTACTGCACCTTGAGGCTAGATGTGGGGGACTTTTCCTGGAGCTCCGAGTGTTGTACGTGCAAAACAAGGATTAGTGATGTTGTTTGCAATGCATCCAACAATGAATTGTCCACACCAAGACCTTAGTAAAGAACTGCATTGTGCTCATTGAAAGTGCACTGAACTGACGATAGTCATATGAATCCCACTATGCACTGCTTCTGAGCTGCAAGAAGGGGGCCAAGCTGACTTCTGAGGAGGAAGAGATTTTAAGCAAAAATGATTAAAGAAAATTCAGAAGAAATACGATGAAGGAAAAAGAATGCCAAAATCAATAGTCTCCTAGAAGAGAAGTTCCAGCAAGGCAAGCTTCTTGCATGCATCTCTTCAAGACCAGGCCAATGTGGCCAAGTAGATGGCTGTGTGCTAGAAGGCAAGGAGCTGGAGTTGTATCTGAGGAAAATCAAGCCCTGGGAAAAAAATAAATTCTCCTCCCTCCTATCTCAGCTCATGTAAGAGCTAAGGTGTTTATTGCTGGAGAGAGAGAGAGAGAGAGAGAGAGAGAGAGAGAGAGAGAGAGAGAGAGAGAGAGAATGAGAGAGAGAGAGAGAGATTGTTTAGCTTGTAAGAAACTGCCAAACAGTTTTTCAGAGAAGATGTACCATTTTGTATTCCCACAAACAATGAATGAGAGTTCCTGTTGTTCCATATCCTCACCAGATTTTGGTGGTGTTAGTTCTTGAATGTTAGCCATTTTAATAGGTGTATAGTGATATCGTGTTGTTCTAATTTTTTAAAATTTTATTTATTTGAATTAGTTTCAAGTATACAGTAGATTGGTTAGACATCTATATAGTTCATAAAATGATCCCTCCATTTGCTCCCTCCCTCCCCTGACCCTCCACCTAGGCAATGTATTAATGCTAACTACATGCCCTGTAGGCTGTGCTCCCCATCCCCGTAACCATCCATCAGCTACTAATTAGTACTTCTTTACCATTTGCCCATCCCCGCATTCTCCTTCCCCTCTGTCTGTCACCAAATTGTCCACTATAATTGTGTTTGTTTTTGATTAGTTGTTCTTTTTATTCCTTAGATTCCACATGGCTTTCCCATCCTCTGATAGGGCATTTGATTCTCTTCTTTATTCACTAGTTTATTCCATTTAATATATTTCTCATCTCAGATAATGTGTTCTTCATTTCTGACAGGTTCCCTTTTATAATTTCTGTTTCCATTTTTATGTTTTTTATCTCTTTGTCGAAGTTCTCACTGAATTTATCTACACTTCCCAAAAGTCCATTGAGCATCTTTATAACCAGTGTTTTGAACTCTGCATTTGTTAGATTACTTGACTCCATTATATCTGGATCTCTGTTCTGTTCTCTCATATGGTTTCTGCTTCTTTGTCTTCCCATTTTGGCTGCCTTTCTGTGTCTGTTTCTATGCACTAAGCAAAGCTCCTAAATCTCCCGGTCTTATTAGTGTGGTTTTATGAAGTAGGTGTCCAGTGGCATAGTCCTGAGAGGGATTCAGCCACAGGCCAAACTTAGCCCAAGCCTCTACACCTCCAGGGCCACCCGTTAAGATTAGGCAAGCAATCTACAGATGCTGTGCTTATAGTTGCCTCAAAAGGCCACACCAGAAACCGAGGCCAGCTGCCTCCAGTGTGAGTGAGTCTAGTCATTGCTCAGCAAAGAGCACCTAACTCGCTGAGGATACACCTGGATGTGCCTTGTGTGGGGCTGTGAGTTGGGGGAGGTGGGGTTTCAGGGAATCCTCTGGGCAGAGTGACCTCTGTTATCCAGTTTAATGATGTCTGGGCTATGGAGATGCAGTGTCCCGTAGTGGTAAGAGGGAGAGCTCAACAGGGAACAATGGATACCACCAGCACTTTTGTAGAAAGCAAGTCTCCCCTAGGCCCTCACTCTGATAATGTCTCCCTGTAAGTCCCTGGTGTCCCCTGTGTGCAGCCTAATGAGCACTGGTGCTCAGAGCGAGCAGATCTGTCACCACAAAAATCTGCTTGCATATGCGGCCTCTTTAAGAGGCTTCTGCTGCTGCTGCTGCCGCTGCCGCTGCCGCTGCCGCTGCCACTGCCACTGCCACTGCCGCAGCCTCAGTCTCACTCAGCTGCTCAAAACTGGGCAGCCCTGTGTCCTTGCCCCATCCTACCTTCTGCCGCTGCAGGGTGATTTCTTGTATTTCTCCATAGTTGTACGGCTTGTTTATCTAGATCCCAGGCAATTTTTCCTTGCTGCTTGCTCCTTGATTCCATCGCAACTTTGATTTGGTCGCCAGAGGGATGAACAGAGTCTCTATCATCTATGCCATTTCCCGCCCCCCTTGTTGTTTTAATTTGCAATTACCTAATGACATGATATTTAGCAACTTTTCATATGGTTATTTGCTGCTTGTTTCTTCTTTGGTGAGATGTTTGTTCAGTTCTTTTGATCAATATTTGATATAACTTTTCCTCTTTAGCTTGTTGATGTGGCAAATTACATTAACTGATTTCTGCATGTTGAACCAACTTCGTATACCTGGTATACAACTTTGTATACCTTGATTATTGCTTATAATTATTTTTACACTATGTTGGATTAGACTTGCTAATATTTTGTTGTGGAATTTTACATTCATGTTTATGCGAGGTATTGGTCTATAATTTTTCTTGTAATGTGTTTAACTAGTTTTGATATAAGGGTAATAGATAATACAATGTTTTAGGAATTTTTCCCTCTGATCTTATTTTCTGGAAGACACTATAGAGAATTGGTATCATTATTTCCTTAAATGTTTGGTAGAATTCAATAATGAAACCCTCTGGATTTGGTGCTTTCTTTTTTGGAAGTTATTAATTATTGATTCAATTTCTTTAGTAGTATAGGCATAGTAATAGTACATATTTCTTTTTGTGTGAATTATGGTAGTTTCTGTCAAGGAATTGATCCATTTCACCTGAGTTATCAGATTTTTTGGCATGGAATTATTCACAATATTCCTTTATTCTTTTAAAGTCCGTGGTATTAGTGGTAAGGGCCCCTTTTTAATTTCTGATATTTGTATTTGTGCCTTCTCTCTTTTTTATTTAGACTGGCTAGAGGTGTATCAATTTATTGATTTATCGATCTTCTCAAATAACCAGATTTTAGTTTCAATGATTTTTCTCTGTTGATTTCTTGTTTTCAATTGTATTGATTCTCCTCAAATTTTTAAATTATTCTTAATTCTGCTTTCTTTTGCCTTATTTTCTCTTCTCTCTGTAGTTTCATAAGGTAGAATTTAGATTATTGATTTTAGATCTTTATTCTTTTCTAATTTACGCATTTGATGCTATAAGTTTCCCTCTAAGAATTGCTTTTGCTGCATCCCACAATACTGATAACTTGTATTTTTATTTTTATTTGGTTAAAAATATTTGAAAATTTCTCTTGAGACTTTCTTTGACCCACAAATAATTTAATCTCTAAATATGTTTAGATTTCCCAGCTCTCTTTCTGTTACTGATTTCTAATTTTATTTAATTGTAGCCTATGAGCATATTCTCTATGAATTCTCAAATTTGCTAAGGTGCATTTTATGATTTGGATTGTGGTGTGTCTTGATCGTATTCCAGATGATCTTGAGAAGAATCATGTTTTGTTGTTGGTAACGTATTCTATAAATACTAGAATATATTAGAATAAATTCTAGTTTGTCTGTTAAATTCAGTTGATTAATGGTGATGTTTAGCTCCACTATATCATTCCTGATGGATCTGTCAATTTGCCTTGTGGATTTGTCAGTTACTTGTGGAAGGGTATTGAAGTCTGCAATTGAAATAGTGCATTCAACTATTTTTCCTTGCAGTTCTATCAGTTTTTGCATCATGCATCATAATACTCTGTTATTAGGTGCATACGCCTTGAGGACTATTACGTTGTTTGGAAGAATTAATTCCTTTATCATTATGTAACATACCTCTTTATCTTTGATAATTTTCCTTGTTTTGAAGCCAGCTTTGTCTGAAATGAATATAGGTGCTCCAGCTTTCTTTTGGTTTGTGTTAGCATGGTATCTTTCTTCACTCCTTTGCTTTTAATAACATTATCTGTGTCATTATATTTAAAATGGGTTTCTTTAAACAACATAGAGTTGGATATTGTTTTTTTGATCCCCTTTGTCTTTTAATTGAAGTATTTGTACCATTTGTATTTGTATTGATTATTGATATAGTTGGATTAGTATCTACCATGTTTTTAACCATATTCTTTTCATTGCAGTTATTCTTTGTTTCTGTTTTTGTCTTCCTTCTTTTATGCTTCTTTGTATTTTACTTTATATAATTTTATGTTCTCTTCTCTCTTATCATATCAATTATGCTTAATGTTTTTGTAGTGGTTCCTTTAGATCTTGCAGTATGCATTTACAACTAATCTAAGTCCACATTCAAGTAACACTATAGGACTTTACAGGTAGTCATGTACCTTAAACCAGAATATTCCCAATTCCTCTCTCTTGTCTTGTCCCCATTCCTGTCATTCATTTCACTTATTATTCATGTGCTATAATCACCCAATACATTGTTGCCATTATTACTTTGAACAGTTATTTATTAAATCAGTTAAAAATAAGAACGATGAAACGTTTTGTTTTACTTTCGTTTATTCTTCCTCTCCAAGACCCTGCCTTGGAACTTCCACCTGCCTTAGTCTCTCAGAACACCAACTTCTGATAACTTAACTTAGAACCACTGTAATATATGTGAAATTCCCCTCCTTTTGCTGTCTGTAATGTGCCTTCAGACCAAAAGTTATGGCACTTTCAGGGATAAAAAATGTGTGCGTGTTGGAATATTATTCAGCCATAAAAAGAAAGAAATCTTGCCATTTGTGACAACATGGATGAAACTGGAGGACATTATACTAAGTGAAATAAGCCAAACTCAGAAAGACAAATATTGTATGATCTCACTTATAGGTGGAATCTAAAAAAGTCACATAGAACCAGAGAGTAGAGCGATAGTTGCCAGGAGATGAGGAGTGGGGAAAAGTGGAGAGATATTAGTCAAAGGGTACAAACATTCAGTTATATGATGAATAAGTTCTGGGGTTCTAATGCACAGCATAGTGTTTATATTTAATAATATCGTATTGTATATTTAAAATTTGCTAAGACAATAGATCTTAATTATTTTCACCATCAGAAAAATGCTAACTATATAAGGTGATGGACGTGTTAATTAACTTGGTTGTGCTAATCACTTCACAGTGTATGCATATATTAAATTATCATGTTGTACAACCTAAATGTATAACATTTTTATTTATCAAAAACACCTCAGTAAAGCTGGAAAACAAGAAATAAGAGGAAATATCAGAAATTTGTTCAGCCTCCTTATATTTTTTCTATGGTTTAATACTATTTTATTTTGAATATATAGTGAGGAAAGAAACATTAGTCTTTAGGGTTTAAGGCTGCTAATCTTCTTAGTCCATATCATCTCAGATTTGATTAGTCATCCTACTAGGCAGGTATTCATACTCATAAAACCATCCTCCTGGTCTTTTTATCTGTTTTTAGTCTCTTCAGTCTATGACAGTGGTTCTTAAATATTTTGGTCTGAGGAACCTTTATATCCTTAAAAATTATTGAAAAGCTTTTATTTATGTGTGTTATATCTATTGTTGTAATAGGTATTAAATTTGAGAAATTTAAAAATGTTTATTAATTAAAATATCAGTAATAAGCCCATTATATGTTAATATAACTTGCATTTTTTAATGGCATTTACTTTATTTCTCACTGTGCACTTCTGCATTCTGAAAACACATAGTTGGCTATCTAGGATGGAATATGTATTTAGGAAATGTTTTCTGAATAAATGCATACCAATTTTTTAAAATTGAAAATATATAGTGTACACATGGTTGCTAACAATTTCACATAGTTTCAAATTTCACTTTTAGTAAGATTTTATTGGAAAACAGTTTGTTTGCCCCTAATTTACTCATACTTCAATTAGTAAATCATCTATTAACAAAACTTCTGTGATGAAAATTAGCCTTTGGTTAGCCATTGGCATAGGAAGAACTGAAATGAGTCCAGGGTTCCTTTGCGCAATATTGGCTGTGATTGTGGATAAAGAGGCAGTGGCTTAGTTTCATGTCGAGGTGTCATAGGTAGGCTAGGTGCTCTAAGAAATGCTAGGGTTACTCATTAGGAGAGGAAATGATATTGCCAAGTATGACCTCAGGGAAGCAAGTAGAAGAAGTGCAGTATGAAAGCTCAGTGGAGTTCTCATAACTAGAAGAAAGATAAGACTCCAATTATGGATTTAGAATTCTAGAATACATCGTACTTTTATTTAATGAAGGTCTATTTTTAGTATTATTGAAATAAATAATGATTTTCTATACTTACTGGAATATTATATATTTTATTTATTCCATACATTAATTAAGTACTTTCTCTTCATCACTGTACTAGGCAATGGGAAAATGATGGTGCACTCAAGTTATAAATGATCCCTGCTCTCATGTAACTCTAGTTGGTAGGAAACATATAATAGTAAGTGCTGTGAAAAAATAAAGCAGAATGATGGGGGTAGGGGAAAGCTACCTTTGAGGATGATCATCTAAAGCTTCTTTGAGAAAATAACATTTGAACTGAGACTTGAATAATATCAAGGAGGAACCATTAGGGGGAATATGTATAGCAAAGATCTTGAAGAACTCACAGTAGGTTGTTGTGATAGTTACTGGAGGAATCAGGAAACATTTTTGATACATATACTATCAACTATTTTGTGTTTGTTTGTTCTTGTTTTGTTTTGTTTTAATTTGTGGTAGCTACCTAGTATGTAGACGTGATATACATCACACAACTCAGTGATATGCATAGCACTTCCCACAGTTAGTGAAGAGGGCTAGTTGAGGTCTCATTCTTAGGATTTTAACACTTCAGTCCAGTAGAAAGTCTGGAGAATTTCCCTTGTATAAAGTCATCCATGACTTTAGAAGACTGCTCATTCATACATTAGTGAAACAATTACCTTTCCCATTGAGCTACAAAAATGCCTCACTGTTTTGAAGTCATAAGCTTATGGACTTTAATGTTTAATATCATCATTAACAGCCTTATCAGTTTGAGGAAATAGCTAGAGAGATAACTACCTACATTAAAACTTCAAGCAATGCTGTTCTTCATAAATTTTGTTGAGCACCAATCAGGCTTGCCTATTGCAGAGTTCAGGACACTTAGTCTTTCCTGAGGTAGATTGTGGTCACAACCAATGGAGAGTAAACAAAGAGCAGAAAACGAAGAGAAACTTGAACTGTCCATTTTGACTATTTATCAGATTTGGATTTTAAACAAAAGCAAAGGTGCTTGAAACAAGTGATTCAACTGAAAATTTTAGATTATGATTTTTATTTATTTTGTAAATTTTATGATTTTATTTATTGTGAATAAATTTGCTACGTATGCAATTTTATAATTTTAAATAAACATGATACATGCCAATCTGTGTACCACAAAGATTAAATTGGAAGGTGTTTAGTCATTTAACTGGATAAACCATTTACCATAGGATTCTTATAAAATCAAGCTCCCAGTACATATCAGAGATTTAGTGGTTAAAATTTTCAGTTCAATTCTACACACATTAATCAGGTATCTCTTATGTACTAGTTGCATTGTTTGAGAGACTCATTTACCACTTAAAGCTAGGAACACCTGAAATAATTTAGTTGTGACAAAGAGACTGCAGTTATTGGCCTGGGATTTTTGTGTATTTATGCACATCTTCCATAAGAGGGCAGCAAAAGACCAGCATGATTCTGTTCTTAGTAGTCACATCAGAGATTGGCTCACACTGCAAACTTAAATAATATGGAAAATAGAGGGCATAGTTATAGTTTTATTTAGTTTTTAGGTTATATTTTATATGGTTTAATATGATTTTTGCGCTGCATAGTAGATTATCTCACATGGACCACATGGTATCAAGATAGCTTAGTGATTGAATGTTGGCCATCAGGTCATTTGAGGTTTGAATGCTGGAAGCCTGATTTACCAGCTCCTTTCTGACCCTCAGTTTCCTCATCTATTAAAAAAAACAGCGGGAGAATACCAATACCTGTTTCACATGGTTTTAATAACTACAATAGAATTTCTATATCCTGAAGAGGCTAAGAACAATTAAAAAAATGGAGCTAGAAAAAACTAACCTAATAGCCTACTAGTATTGGATGAACTATTTTCTTAAAGAAATTCCTATTTAGGGTCTGATAAAGGAATGTATAGGCCATTACAGAGGTAGCTACTTATTAATTTTTAAAATAATTAACATACATACTTACGTACTGACCAATTATCATTTATTCATATAATCTAAGCCAATTGAATTCATGTGAATGCTATAAAAAAATCTTTTGCTATCTTAAATCACATATCTTAATTTGATCACTTCAATTATTTAATTAATTTAATTAATTTTTTTTTTTTGCCTTTACAAAAACAGCTTTACTGAGAGGATAACTAATGTACAATAAACTGCACTCGTTTAAAGTACACAATTTGATAAGGTTTTACATCGTGTATATGCTGTAATCAATACCACAATCAAAATACTGAATGTGTCTATCACCAGCAAATGTTTCCTCCTACCCCTTTGTTTGTATTTATTTATTTATTTAAAGAAATAATTTAAATTCCCCTCCGCCTACTTACCCCCTCCCCTTCCCCCCACCCCTTTGGTAACCACTAGTCAATTTTTTATTTTTTAAGCAAATAAATAAAATAATAATATTTGAGGCACTGAGCTTGCTTCATCCTCATTTAATCTCATAAAAATTGTGATAATTAAGTTTTTTCCTACTTCTGATTTTTTTTTGTTTTAATTTATTAAGCTTTCGTGATTATTATAAAGCTTCGTTGATTATGGCTCTGTTTTTTATCTCTTGTATTTAAATTTTTACTAGCCATATTCGAAATATATTTTTCTATCAACATAGATAATTAATCAGTATCTAATCTCCAACTCTCACATAAGATAAGACATTTAGCAAGATTTTCCATTCCTCCTTTATGACATGACTGCATTTCAAGAAATAATCTAAAATTTTAGCCTGAGATTTTGTTTGTTTTATTCTGTGTCTTTTCAATATGGATCTCAGAACTAGATGAATAATAATCTCTAATTCATGACACATTCTCACAATTAGTCCATGCAATGCCCTTGTTTATCTATCTATCTATCTATCTATCTATCTATCTATCTATCTATCTATCTATCTATCTATCATCTTTTATTTTTCTTATTTTTAATACTGATAAAGCATTTATGAAACTGCCATCCAGTTCAATAGCTAGGACCTTAATATTAGCACACCACTAGTTATATGGTACAGTCCCTTCTCATTCTTTGCCTCTCCATCATTCTTTTAGTTTTTGCCCATTATTCCTTTGCTTTACATGGTCTCTCTTTTTTAAAATACAAACGTATATTTTTATTGCTAAAATGTTTCAATTATTAATAATTATAAGTTGATAATTTTATGAATAAACAGTTAACTTTCAAATAAATAGGATTATAGATTGACAGTTAATATTAATAGATAATAGATTAGCTGCATAGCTTTAAGGATGATTATATCCTTTTTTTTGGATTTTTTAATCTTTACAATGTATATTTTATTTTTATTTACTTTTACAATTCAATGAATTTTTTTCCAGCTTTAATGAAATATAATAGACAATTAGTTGCTTGTATTACATTGTACAACTCAATGAGTTTTTTTTAAATTATAGTTTTCATACAATAATATATTAGTTTCAGTTGTACAGCATAGTGATTAGAGATCTATATAACTCATGAAGTGGTCACCCCATTAAATCTAATATCCCTCTTTCCCTTTACATATTTATTACATTGTTAACTATTTTCCTTATGCTATACTTTATATCTCCATGACTATTTTGTAACTATTCATTTGTACTTCTTAATCTCTTTGCCCTTTTTCACCATTCCCCTAACCCTGTCCCATCCAGTAGCCCTCTAAATATTCTCTGTATTTATGAGTTTGTTTCTGTTTTTGTTGTTGTTTATTTTTTCTTTAGATTCCACATGTATGTGAAATCATGCAATATTTGTCTTTCTCTATCTGACTTACTTCATTCAGCAGGATGCCCTCTAGGTTAATCAGGCAATATTGTTTTCCATCCCCTTCCTTTTAGTCTGTGTGTGTCTTTTAATCTGAAGTGAGTCTCTTATAGGCAGCATATGTAGGGGTCTTATTTTCTTACCCATTCAGCCACTCTATCTTTGAGTGGGAGCACTTAATCTTTACCATTTGAGGTACTTGTTGATAGGAATGTAGTTATTACCATTCTTTATGTTTTTGCTACATTTTTTTCTTCTTAAAGTAGTCCCTCCAACATTTCCTGTAATACTGGCTTGGTGTTGATAAATTTCTTTAGCTTATTTTTGTCTGGGGAAACTCTACCTGTCCTTTGACTCTAAATGATAGCTTTGCTGGATGAAGTATTCTTGGTTGTAGATCCTGGGTTTTCAACACTTTGAATATTTTGTGCCAAGTCCTTCTGTCTTGCATGATTTCTTTTGAGAAATTGGCTTCCAGTCTTGTGGGTGCTTCCTTGTGGATAACTAATTGCTTTTCTCTTGCTGCTTTTAATATTCTTTCTTTGTATTTAACCTTTGGCATTTTAATTATGATGTGTCTTGGTATGGACCTCTTTGGGTTCATGTTTTGGGGGACTCTCAGCTTCCTGGTGTTGTATGTCTATTTCCTTCACCAAGTGAGGGAAGTTTTTCATCATTATTTCTTCAAATAGCTCTTCAACATCTTGTTTTCTTTCAAGTACTCCATGACACAAATATTTTTACATTTAATTGTGTCCCATAGACTCCTGACATTATTATTATAGTCTTGCCTTTTTTTTCTTGCTGTTCTGATTGAGTTTGCTTGTTTTCCCCATCCTCCATCAGTGGTTCGATCCTCTTCTTTATCCACTCTGTTGATTCCATCTAATATATTCTTCATCTCACCCCATAATCTGTATAATTTCTCACTGGTTCCCTTTTATAATTTACGTTTCCATTTTCATGTTTTTTATCTCATTGTTAAAGTTCTCACTGACTTCATTTATACTTCCCCTAAGTTCATTGATCATCTTTATAACCAATGTTTTGAACTCTGAATCTGTTAGATTGCTTGACTCCATTATTCCTGGATGTCTGTTCTGTTCTCTCGTATGGTTTCTGCCTCTTTGTCTTCCCATTTTCACTGCCTTTCTGTGTCTGTTTCTATGCACTAAGCAAAGCTCCTAAGTCTCCTGATCTTATTAGCATGGTTTTGTATAGTAGGTGTCCAGTGGCACAGTCCTGAGAGGAGTTCAGCTGCAGGGCAAGTTTAGCTCCAACCTGTGCCCTCTGGGGCCACCTGTTAAGATTCAACAAGCAATCCACAGATGCTGTGTTTATAGTTGCTTCAAGAAACCACACTAGAAACCGAGGCCAGCTGCTACCAGTGTGAATCTAGGCTCTACTCAGCAAGGAGCACCTGACTTGCTGAGGACACAAATGGATGTGCCTTGTGTGGGGCAGCAAGTTGGGGGAGGTGGAGTTTCATGGAATCCTCTGGGCAGAGCGACCTCTGTTATCCAGTTTGATGACATCTCTGCTATGGAGGCGCTGAGTTCACACACTGGGAAGGGGGAAGGCTCAACAGAGGAACAATGGATATCACTAGTACTTTTGCCTAGAAGGAAACCTTACTTCTAGCCCTTGCTCCAACAATTCAGTTCCCCTGTAAGTCCCTGGCGACCCCTCAAGCAGCTGACCTGCTGGTGCTCAGAGTTAGCAGGTCCATCACTGTGAAAGTCCACTCATGGACAAGGCCCCTTTAAGAGGCATCTGCAACTTCCATAGCCTCTGTCCCACTCAGTTACTCTGAACAGGAAGCCTTGCATCTTCATCCCCTCCTACCTTCTACCATTGCATGGGTGATTTCTTATTTCTCTCCCTAGTTGTAGTGCTTCTGTTCATCTAGATCCCAGGTGATTCTGCTTGCTGTTTGCCCCATGTTTTTGTCACAACTTTGATTTGGTTGAAAGAGGGATGAATGAAGCCTCTATCATCTACGCCATATTTTTCTCCGATTCTATATGGTCTTATTTAATCTATATTTCTTAAAAAGTATTATTTAAAATGCCTGTTTTTTAATTTTTAAATCTATTTTTAAAAAAGGAATCATGTTGTAAGTAATCTTCCAAGACTACATGGAATTTTCTGACACTATTCTATTGTATGGATATACCAGAGTTTATTTTCCATTCTTCTACTGATAGATATTGAGATTGTTTCAAGAATTTTCCTACTTTTTGTTGTATGTAAGCAATAATTTTAAGGGGCTTAAACCAAAGAGTGGAATTACTGTGAATGTTCAACTCTTCAAGTAGGACCAACTATTTTCCATCAAAGTGGTTATATGCAACTGACTGAATGTTTGTGCCCCGCTAAAATTTGTATGTTGAAATCCTAACCCCACTGTGATTGTACTGGGAAGTGGGGTCTTTAGGAGGCCTCTTGATTAGGTAACAAGAGAGGAGTCCTCATGCATGGAATTAGTGCCTTTATAAAAGGAACTCTAGTGAGCTCTTCCTCTCTCTGCCATGTGAAGATATAAGAAAACAGACCTCTGCACCTTGGAAGTCGATTCTCACCAGAACCTGACCATGCTGGCACCCTGATTTTGGACTTTCAGCCTCCGAAACTATAGTAAATACATTTCTGTTGTTTATTTGCTACCCATTCTATTGTATTCTGTTACAACTACCTGAATTGACTAAGACATTGTATCAAAATTAGAGTCTAATGGAATGGATAAGAAATTCTGTAACCAACATCTCTAACACATAATATACTCACATTTGACATTCTCAGGTGGAATGAAGGTAGAGGTTACCTTATTGTACTCTTGATTAGCATTTCTTTTATTATTAACAAGATTTAACATTTTTCCATATATTTATTGGCCATATATGTTTTCTCATTCTGAAATGCCTGTTTATGTCCTTTGCCCACTTTTCTATTTTTTAAAATTGATTTGGAGTTCTTTATATACTTTTGATGCTAATTATCAGTTGTGTGAATTATAAATATGTTCTAATTTGTAACTAGTTTTTTTGCTATCTTTAAAATATCTGTTAAACAAAAATTCCTAATTTTAGTAGTCAAATTTATTATTTTTTAATTTTATAGTTAGTGCTTTTCTTGTATTGTTTAAATTAAAAATATTTTTCCCTCTAAAATATCTTCATCTATAATTTCTACTAAGAGTTTCTAAGTATTGTTTTTGACATATAAATTTTTAATACATATGGATTTAGATCTTGTGTCTTGTCATGGTATAGAACTCTAATTTCACTTTTTACCAAACAAATAATAATTTTTTCTACTTCCTTTTATTAAATAGTTCCTAATTTCCCCATCAATATGCCATGTTTCATCTGATATATCTAAAGCTCCATATATGTGTGGGTCTATTGTGGATCTCCACTGATTTCCGTTAATTTGTCCAATTTGTTCCATGCTGTCTTAATTATAGCTTCATATTAATTCTTGATATCTGATAGGGCAAGTTACCCCATAGTCATCTTCAGAAACTTCCTGGCTTTTTTATATGTTTATTACTTGTACTTTATTTTAGAATTAGCTTAACATTAAAAAAGACTTATTCGGATTTTGATTCGGAATTGCTTTGAATCTACAAATCGGTTGTTTACAATATTGAATCTTCTTACTCATGAACATGGTATATCTCTCCAGTTTTTTAGGTCTTCATTTAATGTCTCTTTATGTTGTTTTATAGTTTTCACCTAGAGATCTTGTGTGTCTTTTATTAGATTTACTTCTAGATATTTGGTATTCTCAGATGGTGTTGAAAATGTTATCTTCTTTTTAATTATATTTTTTAGATATTTGTCATCAGTGCAAAGAAATATAATTGACTTTTATACAACAATCTAATATCCATTCACCTCATTAAATTCTCATACTATTTCTAATACATCGTATGTAGATTGTTTTTGGTTTTTGTTTTTGGTTTTACAGAAATGACCATATTATCTGCTGATAAAAATAGTTTTATTTACTCCTTTGAAATCATTTTAGCTTTAACTTATTAATTTTTTTATTTTATAGGCTATATGACCTGCTACTTAGTGTTATTTATGTTTTGATTTGTAAAAGAACTGCTTTTAATGTTTAGGACATTGTTTGCTATAGAATACTTAGGGGTATTCTTTATGGAAATTTTTTCTATCATTACTTTTTTCTAAGACCTTTTATTATAATTTAATGAAATGCTTTTTCTGCATCTATTGGAATAATCATGATTTTTCTCTTTCCATCTATTATTGTGATGAATCAAATTTATAAATTTTTCTAATATTTCTTGTATTTACTGGATAAATCTAACTTGGTTATTTTTAAAATTACTTTTAGCTATTAAGTAGACATCAAATTTTAGTTTTAGGTCAAGTTTAACAATTAGGAAAAGTAGTAATGTTAAAACATAGAATATATGCTTCATTTTATAAAAGGAATATAACCTTGAATTACTGCCTCCACTTTTATTACTAGTTCTTTTCTAGCTAAATAAAGTCATGTTACAGATCAGAAGCAGTGTTCAAATTTTTACTGGAAAATTTAAAAAAAATTTCGTAATAGCTCTACTGGGATATAATTTTTATACTGTACAATTCACTCATTTCAATAGTATAATTCAATGGATTTTAGTATATCTACAGAGTTGTGTAACCACTACCACAATCCATTTTAGCACATTTTATGACCCCAAAAGGAAACCCTGGATTAATTAGCAATCATTCCCCATTTGCCCCTAGTCCCCTTGCCACCCTCATGTAGCCACTACTATACTTTCTGTCTCCATAGATTTGTCTATTCTACACATTTTGTATAAATGAAATCATTTAATATGTGACCTTTTTGACTGGCTTCTATCACTTAGCATAATGTTTTCGAGGTTCATCTATGTTGTAGCATGCATCAGTACTTTATTCCCTTTTATTGCTGAATAATACTCCTTGTATGGATATACTACATTTGGTTCATCCATTCATCAGTTAATGATATTTGAGTTGTTTCCACTTTTTGGCTATTATGAACAATGCTGCCATGAGCACTGATGTAAAAAATTTTATATGGATGTATGTTTCTTTTGGGTACCTAGGAATGGAATTACTGGATCACATAGTAACTCTGTGTCTAATATTTTGAGGAAATGCCAGACTGTTTCCAAGGTGGCTGCACTATTTTATATTTCCACCAGCAGTGTATGAGGGTCACAATGTTTTCACATTCTTGCTAACACTTGTTATTGTATGTCTTTTGGATCATAGCCATCCTAGTGGGTGTGAAGCGATATCTTGTGATTTTGATTTGCATTTTCCTGATGGCTAATGATGTTGAGCATCTTTTCATGAGCTTATCAGCCATCTGTATATCTTCTTTGGAGAAAAGTCTATTCTCATCATTTCATATTAAAAAAATTTTGTTTTAATATTGGTAAAATACACATAATGCAAATTTACTATTTTAACCATTTTAAATGTATAATTAAATGGCATTTTGACCATTCACAATGTTGTACAACTATCAAAACTATCCATTTCCAGAAATTTTTTATCACTGCAAACAGAAACTCTATATCAACTAAAGAATAACTCCCTACTTCCCCTTTTCCCTAGCTCCTGAAAACCACTATTTTACTTTCTGTCTCTATAAATTTGCCTATTCTAACTACCTCATGTAAGTGAGATTATACAATATTTATTCTTTGGTATCTGGCTTATTTTATTTAGCATATGTCTTCCAGGTTCATTCATATTGTAACATATCAGAATTGCATTTCTTTTTAATATTGAGTAATATTCCATTGTATGTCTATACATTTTGTTTATGCACCTATTAATGGACACTTGAGTTGTTGCCACATTTTGGCAATTGTAAATAATATTGCTATGAGCATTGGTGTACAAGTATTTGATAAGTATCTGCTTTTAATAATTTGTGTATTGTGATATATTTAAAAAAAATGGTCTTTGTCCTCAGTTTCTGGCACACAAGCTCCTAAAACCCTTGGAATTTCCTGAGTGATAAAAGTGTCTCTGTATGTAATGAGATGACTGGTGACTGGAAGTCCCTAGAAAGCTACAGGATTGGGGCAAGTCACTGGAAAGACCCAGCCATAATTTGAGGGTTGGAACTTTCAACCCTGCTCTTTAACCTCCAGGGAAAGGAGAGGGTTTAGAGATTGAGTTGATCACTAATGGCTAATGATCTAATCAGTTGTGTTTATATAATGAAACCTCCATAAAAAAACTCCAAACAGTGGAATTTGGAGAGCTTCCTAAGTGATGAATGCATCCATGTGCTGGGAGGGTGATGCACTCAGGGCATGGAAACTCTGTACTCCTCCTCCTATTACTTGCTTATGCATCTCTTTCATTTGGCTGTTTCTTAGTTGTACCTTTTATAATGAATGAGTAATAGTAAATAAAATGATTATGGGGTTCAGTGAGTCATTCTAGCAAACAATAGAACCTGAGGAGGGGGTCGTGGGATTCTCCTGAATTTATAGCCAATCAGTCAGTACTAGTGATAATCTGGAACTTGTGACTGCCATCTGAAATAGCAGTAGTCTTGTGGGTCTGAACCCTTAAGCAGTGCAATCTGATGTTAACTCCAGAAAGATAGTGTCAGAATTTAATTGAATTGTGCAATACCCAGCTGGCGTTGGAGAGTTGAAGAAGTGATGTTGGAAATGACACCATGTATTTGGTGTTAGAAGTGTTGTGAGTAAAAACAGTTTAGGTATATTCCTGGAAATGAGATTGCTGTATCATATGGCAGTTCTATGTTTAACTTTTTGAAGAACAACCAAACTAGTTCTTACAGTGGTCCACTTTACATTCCTACAGCAATATGAGAAGGTTCCAATTTGTCCACATCCTCAAAATACTTGTTATTTTCCCTTTTCTTGATAATAGCCATCATTTTAGGTGTGAAGTGGCATCTCATTGTGGTTTTGACATACATGTCTCTAATGGATAGTGTATATTGATCATCTTTTCATGTGCTTGTTGGCCATTGTATATCTTCTTTGAAGAAACATCTATTCAAGTCCTTTGCCCATTTTAGAATTGGGTTGTTTTCTTTGTTGTTGTTGTTGAGTTGTAGGAGTTCTTTATGATTTAGATATTAATCTTTTTATCAGATATGTGCTTTATGAGTACTTTCTCCTATTTTATGGGTTGTCTTTCCACTGTCTTGATAGTGTACTGTGATACACAAAAGTTTCCTTTGGTTGCCTGTGTTTTCAGCATTATATTTAGGAAACCATTACCTAATCCAAGGTCATAAAAATGTATTTCTCTTTCTGGATCTTTGGTAACATGGTGAAGTGAGAGATGTCCCCAGATCTCTCCCCTTGAAACAACAATAAGCTGAACATCTAAAACTCAACAAAAAACACCCAAACTGCATACCAGCATGTCTGAGCATGGGATCTGCGCATAAGAGCTACCACAGGTCAGAACCCAGGGTGTGGGTGGTGGACTGAGAGCAATAAAGAAGCTGCCTCTGGCAGCTGCAGAAGGTCCCTGCAGGAGGAGGGGGAGGGGAGAAGGGTGGAGAGTTCCTGCAGCGAGTTCCCTGAACATTCCTGACTGGAATAGCTGTAGGATCCCTGTGACCAGCTGGCTGCAGGGCCCAGTCATCAGGGCAGAAAGCAGAGAAGTGGGACAGGACCACAGAAGAACAACAGCTGATTTTTACCGGCTGCAGTTGCAAAACCGAGGCTGAGCCGCAGCCCCAAACCCCCAACCCGGGCCCCTCCCCATACCTCCAAGACTGATCACCGGAGACTGATCACCGCGAGCCCCAGGGGAATCTGAGCAAATGCTGCCGAGACTGTTGGCTGATTCTGACAGGGACTGAAACTTAGGGTAACAAGCATGATTAAATATCTACAAGAAAATTTAAAAAGTGTTATTAAGACTTTATATAAAGCAGGGATCCAAGAGGCTTAGACGCCAAAAGCAACCAAAACAAAAGTGCCTTCTTTGCAACAGACTAAAGAGAGACCTTTATATAATAAATCTTCTTTCTGGAGAAACAGAAATACACTTCCATTAATGCCTAGGTGGAGAAATAGTTCATTAAACACCAAGAACAACCAAGGTGACAAGGCATCTCAGAAAGAAGGAGAAAAATCTCCAGAAAATAAGCATACAGACATAGAAATATGTGACTTAAATGACAGAGAATTCAGGATGGTACTTCTGAAAAAGTCAATGAGATCCAAAACAAATCAACAATTTCAGGACTTGAAAAAACAACTAGCTGAGCAGAGCAAGGAGATTGAAACACTCAAAAAGAACCAAATAGAACTTCTGGAGATGAGAACACACTGCAAGAGTTGAAAAATGAAATAGCAAGCTTGGTAAATAGAGTCAACCAAATGGAGGAAAGGATCAGTGATATCGAAGACAAAAATCTAGAAATAAATCAGAAGGAAGAAGAGAGAAATAGAAGAATGAAAAATAATAAAAGAGAAATACAAAAACTAGCTGATACCATCAGGAGAGGAAACATAAGAATAATGGGCATTATCGAAGGCAAGGAAAAGGAGCAGGGACTAAAAAGCATTTTTAGACAAATAGTGGACGAGAATTTCCCAAATCTAAGGAAAGAGCTGGAGCTTGGAATTCAAGAAGTCAACAGAACACCGAATTACCTCAATCCAAAAAGGCCTTCACCAAGACACATTGTATTAAAGTTATGAAAAATCAATGACAAAGAATTCTCAAGGAAGCCAGGGAGAAAAAAACAGTAACATATAAAGGAAAACCTGTTAGATTATCACCGGACTTCTCAGCATAGACCTTACAAGCCAGAAAGGAATGGAATCAAATATTTAAACTATTAAGTGAAAGGAACTACCAGCCTAGAAGAATGTATATCCAGCTAAGCTCTCCTTTAGATATGAAGGAGAAATCAAGACATTTCCAGACATCCAAAAATTGAGCGATTTCTCCACTACAAGGCCTATACTACAGGAAATACTGAAGGAGGTCAGCTCACCTAACACAAAACAACAACAACAAAAATACATAATTAGGAGTAAAGTGATTATCAGGCAAATAGAAGCAGAGGAGTGCAACCCTTATTAAGAGCAGGGCATTATAGCTTAAATAATAAGAAGTGAATTGTTATAACAAGATAGTAATGAACGTTTAGCATATATAGGGATAAATTGAGACAACAATGACTAAAAACGTTTAGCATATATAGGGACAAATTGAGACAACAATGACTAAAAATGGGAGGATTCAAAGATCCAGATTCGCAAAGGGGAACGGAGATAAGGCACATGCAGAAGAAAATGGACGAATGTATAATATCTATCTATCTATCTATCTATCTATCTATCTATCTATCTATCTATCTATCTATCTCATTATCCTTAATATGTATATATATACATACATATATATATATATATATATATGTATGTATATATATAAAACTATCCTTAACATATTTGTAATGGTACCCAACACCAAAGATTCAGAACTGAAGTGTATAACATAAAAGAATAAGGACCAGAGGGAAAACCCACAAAAGCCAACCAAAATAAAGAAAACAAATACATGGGCAAGGAAGCAATGGAAACACTGAGCTACCAGAAAGCGAAAGATAAAATGGCTCTAAGAAGACCTCATATTTCAATAATCACCCTAAATGTAAATGAACTGAACTCACCAATAAAAAGGCACAGAGTTGCAGAATGGATCAAAAACAAAACCCAACCATATGCTGCCTCAGGAGACACATCTCAGCTCCAAAGACAAATATAGACTCAAAGTGAAAGGGAGGAAAATGATATTTCAAGCAAATGGCATTCAGAGAAAAGCAGGAGTGGTAGGTAGTACTAATATCAGATGAAATAGACTTCAAAATAAAAAAGGTAAAGAAAGATACCGAGGGACACTTCATAATGATAAAGGGAACCATGCACCAAGATGAAATAACACTTATTAATATCTATGATCCCAATCAGGGAGCCCTGAAATATATAAAGCAATTACTAACAGAACTAAAGGGAGAAACAGACCAAAACACTATCGTAGTAGGGTACCTAAATACCCCACTGTCGGATATGGACAGATCATCCAAACAGAAAATCAATAAGGAAATAACATCCTTAAATGATACTCTAGTCCAATTGGACATAATTAACATTTACAGAGCCTTCCATCCCAAAGCAGCTGCTTATACATTCTTCTCTAGTGCACAGGGAACATTCTCAAGGATTGACCACATGCTGGGACACATAAATAGCCTCAACAAATATAAGAGGGTTGAAATCATACAACCATATTCTCTGATCATAGTGCTTTGAAACCAGAGATCAACTGCAGAAAGAAATCAGAAAGAACCACAAATACATGGAGATTAAACAACATGCTACTGAAGAATAACTGGGTCAGAGAAGAAATAATAAGAGAGATCAAGAGATACATAGAAACAAATGATAATGGTAGTACAACATATCAAACCTTTTGGGACACGGCAAAAGCGATCATAAGAGGAAAGTTAATATCATTACAGGCCTACCTCTAAAAACAAGAACAAGCCCAAATAAATAACCTAACACTTCATCTTAAAAAAATAGAAAAGGAAGAACAAATGAAGCCTAAAGTCAGCAGAAGGAAAATAATCATCAAAATTAGAACAGAAATAAATGAAATTCAAAACAAAAGAACAATAGAAAAAATAAATGCAACAAACAGCTGTTTCTTTGAGAAGGTTAATAAAATTGACAAACCCCTGGCTAGACTCACTAAAGAAAAAGGAGAAAGGAGACAAATCAACAAAATCATGGAAGAAAGGAGACATTACGACTGATATCTCAGAAATACAAAAAATCATACAAGAATACTATGAAAAAGTATAACACCAAATTTAATAACCTAGAAGAAATGGACCAGTACTTTGAAAAATACAACCTTCCATGACTGAATCAAGAAGATCTGGAAAATCTAAATAGTCCGATCAGCAGTATGGAAATTGAAACAATCATCAAAAACCCACCAAAAAGTAAAAGTTCAGGACCAGATGGCTTAATTAGTAAATTCTACCTAACATTCAAGTAAGATTTAATACCTATTCTCCTCAAACTCTTCCAAAAAGTCGAAGAGGAGGCAATACCTCCCAACTCATTTTATGAGGCCAATATTACTCTGACACCAAAACCTGGTAAGGGTAACACACAAAAAAGAAAACTAGAGACCAATTTCTTTCATGACCACAGATGCAAAAATTCCAAATAAGATACTATCGAACCGAATATACCAATGTATTAAAAAGGTTATTCACCATGATCAAGTGGGCTTCATCTCAGAAGCACAAGGATGGTTCAACATACACAAATTGAATAATGTGCTATATCACATAAACAAATTAAAAAATAAGAATCATATGTACATATCAATAGATGCAGTATCCAGCTAAGCTCTCCTTTAGATATGAAGGAGAAATCAAGATACAGCATCTATTTATGATCAAAACACTTAACAAAATCAGGATAGAAGGAAAGTACCTTAACATAGTAAAGGCCATCTATGACACACTCTCAGCCAACATTATACTTAATGGTGAAAAACTAAAAACCTTCCCTCTAAGATCAGGAACAAGGCAAGGCTGTCCAGTATTGCCACTCTTATTCAATATAACATTGGAGGTCCTAGCAAGTGTAACCAGACAAGAGAAAAAAAGGCATCCAAATAGGAAACAAAGAAGGCAAACTGTCGCTATTTGTGGATGACATGATTCTCTATACAGAAAACTCTAAAGACTCCACAAGAACACTACTAGAAACAATAAGCAAACACAGTAAAGTCTCTGGATACAAAATCAATGTTCAAAAATCCATAGCATTCCTATACTCTAACAACAAAGAGTCAGAAAAAGAAGTGGAAAAAATAATTCCTTTTGTAATTGCAACAAAAAGAATAAAATACCTAGGAATAAATTTAATGAAACAAGTGAAGGACCTATATAATGAAAACTATAAGACCTTATTAAAAGAAATTGAAGAAGATACAAAGAAATGAAAAGATATTCCATGTTCCTGGATTAGAAGAATCAACATAGTTAAAATGACCATATTACCTAAAGCATTATACAGATTTAATGCAATCCCCATAAAAATCCCATTGGCATTTATTAAAGAAATAGAACAAAAAATCGTCATATTCGTATGGAAGCACAAAAGACCCCGAATTGCCAAAGCCATCTTGAGAAAAAAGAATGAGGCATCACTTTGCCCTATTTCAAATTATACTACAAAGCTACAGTAATCAAAACAGCATTGTATTGGCAGGAAAACAGACACACAGACCAGTGGAACAGAATCGAGAGTCCAGAAGTAAACCCATGTTTATATGGGCAAATAATTTTTGACAAAAGAGCCAAAAGCAAAGTGGAGAAAGGAAAGCCTCTTCAATAAATGGCCGGGAAAACTGGAAAGTCACCTGCAAAAGAATAAAACTAGACTGTTGTCTATCACCACACACCAAAATTAACTCAAAATGGATTAAGGACCTGAATATAAGACCTGAAACAATAAAATGCATAGAAGAAAACATAGGAACTAAACTCAAGGACATTGGGCTTAAAGAGGATTTTATAAATTTGACCTCAAAGGCAAGAGAAGTAAAAGCAAAAATAAATGAATGGGACTACGTAGAACTAAAAAACTTCTGCTCAGCAAAAGAAACCAGCAACAAGGTAAAGAGACAACCATCTGAATGGGAAAATATATTTGAAAACAACGCCTCCAATAAGGTCTTATTATCCGAAATATACAAAGAACTCATATAACTCAATAACAACAACAAAAAACAAACGATCCAATTGAAAAATGGCCAGAGGACCTGAGCAGACACTTCACCCTAGAGGACATACAAATGGCCAACAAACATATGAAAAGATACCCAACGTGGCTAGCTATTAGGGAAATGCAAATCAAAACCACAATGAGATACCATCTCACACCTGTTAGAATAACTATAATCAACAGGACAAGTAATAACAAATGTTGTAGAGGATGTGGAGAAAAAGGAGTCCTTATACACTGCTGGTGGGACTGCAAATTAGTACAGCCACTCTGGGAAACTGTATGGAGCTTCCTCAAAAAAACCTAAGAATTGATCTACCATATGATCCAGCAATCCTTCTACTGGGTATTTACCCCAAAGACTTGAAAACCCATAACCAAAAAGATATTTGCACATCGATGTTCATAGCAGCATTATTCACAGTGGCCAGGACATGGAAGCAACAGAAGCATCCTATGACAGATGATTGGCTAAAGAAGCTGTGGTACATATATACAATGGAATATTACTCAGCCATAAGAAGAGATGAAATACTGCCATTTGCGACAACATGGATGGATCTCAAGAGAATCATGCTAAGTGAAACCAGTCAGACAGAAAAAGTTGAAAATCACATGATATCACTTATATGTGTGATATAAACATAAAAGCAACAAATGAACAGGACAAACAAACAGAGACTCATGGACATGGACTATAGGCTAGTGACTACCAAAGGGCCATAGACTAGTGGTTACTAATGGGGTGGGGGAGGAAGGGTAGGTAGGTGGGAGAAAGGGAGTCAAATATAGGGTTTTGGGGAAGAGTGAAGTGGGTAAAGGGGATCAAATATATTGTAGCTGAAGGAAACTGGACTTTGGGTAAACACACAATAGAATATACAGATGTCAAATGGTAATGTACACCTGAAATTTATATAATTGTATTAACTAATGTTACCCCAATAAACTTAAATTAAAAAAAATTATTTCTCTATTTTATCCTAGGAGTTATAAAACTCTTAAAATACATAGTTATAAATATTACATTTAAGTCTTTGATCTATTTTGAGTTAATTTTTTGCATTTGGTTTAATATAGGCTCCAACTTTATTCTTTTATATGTAAACATCCAGTTTTTTCAGCACCATTTATTTAATAGATTATTCTTTCTCCTACTGACTTGTCTTGACACTCTTGTCAGAAATCAGTTGACCATAAGTGTATTGGTTTATTTCTGTACTCTCAATTCCATTTCATTGATCTATATATCTATCCTTATGGCAGTATCACACAGTCTTGATTACTGTAGGTTTGTAGTAATTTTAGAAACTATGATGTATTAGTCCTCCAGCTTTGTACTTCCTTTTCAACATTGTTTTGGCTATTTTTGGCCCCTTGCATTTCTATATGAATTCTAGGTTCGGTGTATTAATTTTTGCAGGGAAGCCAGAGAATTTTAAAAAATTATTGGGATAACATTGGTTAATCAGATTATATAAATCTCAGGTGTATAACTTTATAATATGATGTTTGTACACTCTATCATGTTCTCACCACCTGAAATCTAGATAGTGATTGCATTGAATCTGTAGATCATTTTGGGCACTATTACCATCTTAATAATGTTAGGTTGTCTAATCCATGAAACCAAACATCTTTTCATTTATTATGTTTTCTTTTTTAATTTTAGATGTATCATTAGGTCTTCAATGACGTTTTGTAATTTTCAGTGCACCAAAAATCTTCTACTTTTTTTTTGCAAAATTTTTCCTACACATTTTATTCTTTTTGATGCTGCTGTAGATAAAATAATTTCTTAATTTCATTTTTGGATTGTTTTTTGCTAGTGTATAGAAATACAATTGATTTTTGTATATTGATCTTGTATACTCCAATCTTGCTGAACTTGCTTATGAGAACTAATAATTTTCTTGTGTATTCCTTAGGATTTTCTATATACTAGATTATGTTATCTACAAATATAATTTTACTTTTTTCCTTTCCAATCTGGAAACATTTTATTTCTTTTTCTTGTTTAATTGCCCTGGTTAGAACCTCTAGTACAATGTTGAATGGAAGTGGTCAGAATAGATATCTTTGCTCCTCCACTTTCAATTATAGTTGACATACAATATTATATTAGTTTCAGGTGTACAACACAGCAATTAGACATTTATATAACTTACGAAATAATCACCCTGGTAGGTCTAGTATCCATCTGATACCATATACAGTTATTATAATATTATTGACTATATTCCCTAAGCTCTACTTTACATCCCTGTGACTGTTTTTATAACTGGCAATTTGCACATCTTAATCCCTTCCATTTTTCACCCATCCTCTTAACTCCCTTCCCATCTGGCAATCATCAAACGTTCTCTGTATCTATGAGTTTGTTTTTGTTTTGTTTGTTCATTTATTTTCCTTTTTTAGATTCCACATTAAGTGAAATTATATGGTATTTGTCTTCCTCTGTCTGAATGATTTCACTTAGCATAATACCCTCTAGTTTCATCCATGTTGTTGCAAATAGCAAGATTTTACTCTTTTCAATGGCTGAATAATATTCCATTGTATATATGTACCACCTCTTCTTTATCCATTTGTCTATCAATGGACTCTTAGGTTGCTTCCATATCTTGGCTATTGTAAATAATGCTGCAATAAACATAGGGATGCATATGTCTTTTTAAATTAGTTCAAACTCTATTTAAATTTGGCTATTGACTTGAAATTTAGAGACAGAATTTTTCATTAGGTTACTGTCAATGCTTTAATCCATCCATACTTTAAACAACAAATTATATCTAGTGTATTTTTCTCTGCCTTCAAGCTTTTCAAAGGAGAAAAATTCATGGAAAAATCATTAATGTTATAAATACATTGTCACTTCAATTGTGATAGTTATTTCTTTGTATTCTAAAACTTTTGTTTATTTTATATTTGTAAGTTAGTAAAATCAGTTAATTCAACCAGTTCTATCAAGAATAAGAAATAACAAAAAAAATTTTTTCCTTTGGCCATTTTTGTGTTCTTTGTAACTCATAGAATAGATCTGTTGTCTTCATTTGTATTTGTCCTGTAAGCTAGGCAAGAAAGAGAGGAGGAAAAAAGAGGGATGGAGAGGGAGAGAAAGAGTGAAAAAGAAATTAACTCTCCATTTCCTGCATTTTCCCTGAGCAACTTCTTTGTTTTTACTTGTGTATACTGTGAATCTTCATGCCACCAATCCTTTACTCCCATCCTCACTATAAGGAAGTTCTGAAACAAATTTGAAGCTTATTGCTAATTATGTTGACTATAAATACTTATTTCCTCATGCTTTTAGAAAATATGAACATAGGATATTAGAAAGCTACCCTTTACTGGAAAGAGAAGATCTGTGTGATAGGTATCAATTTCTTCATAGGGAAAAAAGATCTGGATTAATAATAGTGGTATTTATGTGCTAGGCACTGTTCAAAGTGATTTACATATATGTACTCATCTAGTCCTCAGAACAATCCTATGAAGTAGATATTATTATGATTGCCCTCAGTGTACAATTGAGAAAACTGAGTCCCAGAGAGTTAAGTGACTTGCCCAAGGTTACATGTTTAGATGAATAGCAGAGCTCCAGATTTCAATGCTGTGAACCAATGTGCTATTATCAAAGCCACCAACTACACAAAATATATGTCATAAAATAGGCTCCAAATAGTTTCAGAGCTTCTCAGTAGTCAAAAAAACCAAAAACAAACAAAAACACAACAACAACAAAAAAAACAATAAAAACAAGCAAACAAACATAAAGGAAGTGTGGTTATTTACAAAACTTACACGATACATATGATACAAGTTAAGCATCTGTTCAAGGGAAGTGCTACATTCCCAGGTAATGGGACCTGGGAAAAATTTCTTCTTCAGATATTTATAAAATTGATTCCACATGATACTGTGAACAACATTTTTCATAACAACCCTACAGTGATAGGATGAAGCTTCTTTTTTTCACATGACAAATCCCTGAGGAAGCAATATCTTATGATTCTGACATGTGATTCTTCAGTTGTATGGCATGATCCAAAGATAGATTATATATCGATTAGGTAAACAGATGGATTCCATGTCGTCTGAGGGATTCTCCATAAATATATTTTTTGAGACTGAACTTTTGATAAGCATAGAATAGCAAATAATTTGATTTTATCCTAGAAATATTGTTATTGGTTAAAGGCAGGTCCTTGAACTTTAATAAACTTAGCAGAGAGTAGGATTAATATCTTTCTATGTATGCCTGAGCAGAAGTCTTCTGGACTTCAACACAGAGGGTATCATCTTCTAAAGATCTTTCTTACTATAAAATTCCATGATTCTAAGGAAGTGAAATAAAATTTCGGGTTTATAGAGTTCCAGTTTTCAGATCCTAGTGTCTTAATCAATTGATAAAAGAGTATAGTGCCATATTTCTATGACAGAGTTATTATGTGTAACAAAAAAAGAAAAAAAGTAGGTAGAACAATTGTGGACTGCAACTTTCTTTGATTTGTTTGGAGCTTCTTCACTAATATTTAATTTCTTTTTCCATTTTTCTTTACCAATCATTGTAATTTCCAAAATTATATAATACTATATTCTAACTATAATATTTTAATGTATTTCTTTTTAGTGCAGGAAATTTACAAAATATAAATAAGAATTAAGAAAAAGTAAAAATCACTCACAATTCCATGAGAGGCTATAAATTTTATCAGTCTTGTCTGCTCATTCCCACACACATGCACCAAAGGGTCAGAATATGCACACTGTTATGTAATCTACCTTATTCGTGTAATAATGTATCATGGAATGACTCTTGATATGAAATATTGATGTGCATAGTGGCTGCAGAGGATTGTATTATGTAAATATGTTCAGGATTGATGCTCTGCTAGTATTGTCCGCACTGCTGGTATAGCCATAGTGGTTGTTAAAATTTGAAAAGATTTTTATACTGGTTGGTAAATGGTGCTGCCCTGCCTTCAACATTCCTTCCCATTGAACATCTCTACTCTCCAGCAAGTAAAGAGTAAGTGCTTCGCCCATCAGGGGCTTCCCTAGGTCCTGCTCTATACTGTGGCCAGGTTGCTTTCTCAATGGTCAGTGACCAAATCAGGTTTTGTATATCATCCTTGAACGTATTATAATTTACCATATTGTTGGTAACATTTTACCGGTTTATTAGAAAGCATTTTCCTGTTACAATATATTTTCAAAAGTCTTCTGACATATTTCTTTGAAATTTTATGGTATCTTGAGGAATCCATAGGTTATCATAAGAAATTGGTCTCTGAAGTTATTGCCGTAATTTAATGTAATACTATATTTAATTATTGATATATTGGAACAGTGGCTTGGACATAAAAATCCAATTTATACACAAAACATACTTGAACATAGACTTCATATTCTTCTCTATAGAGCAGAAACCATGATGTTTGTGTGGAATTCATAGTTTATGTCACTTTAAATTCAGACCTTCAATGCATTTCTCTTTTGAATACGAAATATTTTTTACTATAATAGTATATTACACTTCACTATTTTCCAATACTGTTCTTTATATTCTTTGCTTATTTATCCATTCCTAACACACCCTTATCTGCATATTTTTCAGATATATCTATCATATTTTCTGTCTTGACTAGAATTTCACATCTCACATTATTTAGTTAACTTTTTATAATCTGATCTTCTGCATTTGTCCTCATACTGGATTCCAGTTTTCATTTTTTTAGAGAAGCAATTTTGTTACAAAAATAAAAATAAAGAAAAAAACTTGCAAAATTTTATTTATCTAAATCATCAGAATGTGTTCTTGTTTTTTTTTTTTTAAGTATTTGTGAAATGGCTTTTATGAAATTTTTAGTACAAATTTTGAAGTTGGCCCCAGGAGGAGAATTTTCCTTTAATTCTCAGATAGGTCTGTTGCTGCCACAGTTTAAAATAAGTATAAGGGCTGAGATCAGCTCATTCCTGCTCCTATGATGACATTTTTTCCCACAGTTAATTAATTTAGGTGAGAGGAAGGCAAGTACCTGCCTGTTGATTTTACTATAAAATATGTGCCTATTGCAAGATTTTGTCTTATCTTCACCTCTATTTCTACCACTCTACTCTAAGCCACCAAAATGTCTCATCTGATCTTTCTGCTTCTATTCCTTTTCCCCCCAAAGCAGCAGAGTGTTGTATAAAGACATTAATCCATCAGTGAAGCAAAAATCCATCAATGTTTTCTCATACATCACATGAAAATGAAATCCAAGCTCCTTTCTTTGACCTGTAAGGCCATACATGATCTGGCCCTCCCTAAATTCTCTCTTGTAGTTTTTAGCTCCAGGCACATCCCCCTTTTTTTTTTCCTTATAATTCTCCAAGCTTATTTCTGTATCAAAACCCATTGTGTGTGTTATTTCTCTGCCTAAGATCCTCTTCCTTTATATCTGTGCATGGTTCACATTTTCTAGCTTTCAAGTCTTAGCTAAAGTTCATATCTTCCAAGACCTCTTAATCTCAGGTAGGCTCCTACCCCTAACTCACAAGTCATCTTCATCACATTGCCCTATTTCCTTCCTACTACTTAAGACTGTATATAATTGTCCCTTTTACTTTATTTAATATTTGCTCTCTAAATTAGATGTAAGTTCTATAAAATGAGAATTATCATCTATTTTTGTTGGCAGCTATTTGACCAGCACTTGACAGTGTTTATTATGTGATAGATATATGATAAATATTTGTTGAATTAACTAATTAATTGATGAATTAATTTCAGTGTTGTTAATTCATACTCCAGTCTCTCTGGCAAAAGAGTGTTTATTGTCTTTGTATGAATTTGTCCAAGTTTTAGTTGTTTCCAATTAAGTTTAGATCAAGAGAGATTCATGTCCCCCCAAAGGATTACCCCATTTCAACCAGTAGATGAGGAATATTCAGCTTTACTTTAGGATTAAAATGCCACATTGCAATTATCTAAAGAAAATGGCTAAATCTAGCTACTGAATAATTAGTCTCCTTCTTAGGAAAATTTTAGGCATGTATTTTATTCCTGTAGTTACTGACAAGCATTTTATTTTATAGAATAAAAGGCATCTTGCCTGAGGTATAAGCAAGGGGCCATGTCTTCGTAGCCCTTTTCTTTCTGTTTTGGAAAGAATTTCTTTTTAGCTACTCTGTGTCATGGGAATGTTGAATTCTCTGTTGAAGGCTAGGGCTCTTGGTTTCCTTGATGTTCCTGTGCTTTGGGGTTTTGTTTATTTTGTGTTTTTGGAAGCAACATTACCATGGTTACATCTGTTCCTTCTATCACCCTTAAAAAAAACTGATGACAAGTAGAGTAATCTGATTCCTGGATTACTACACAGATGTCTTTTGTGTCTGTCTACATATGAAACTTTTGTGCAAGTTCCATTTTCATGCATTTAGTTCTTTGAATGCTTTTTTTGAAATTAAGCATGTTTTAATTGGCCATTTAAACAGGGGAATGGCCTATATTATATTAACGATCTGAGTTCCATGTAAGATGAATTTAGAGGTACAGTACATAAAGGGAGAGATTGTTTCAGAGCAAAACTAAATAGCAGCTTTGGGCAATAATCACACACATGTGAAGAATCAGTGTATTCGGAAAGAATTGCGTTTAAAAATAGTGTTCTGTTTTTTAAATATAGAGCTTCATGTCAAAATATTATAATAAACATATATACTTCTACTGACATGAAGCAGTAAAACTCACTTTTTCTTAGAACAATTTGTATGCTTATTGCTACTACATTCAAGCCTAGCCTAACAATGCACACAATCTATCACTTTTCATAATGTTGCAAAGCAATTGCACAAAACATGTTTGAATTTACACTTATGAGATAATTTCAAGTAAGATGAAGGAGCTGGAGAAGTTCCTTCTGAGAATTAAGATGCAGTCTACGTTATAAAAAGATAGTGTGGCCTTTTTTTTTTTCTGAGTTAAAGTAGTGGTTAATTTGTATTACATTTCTCAATGAGTATGTGAAAAATTTAATTTGAATATTAAGTACTGGTATGTAGACAGCTTGGCTGGAGGTTTATTTTTAAGTATTTAAAATGACTTGCAATCTGGTGTCTGCCTCCATTTTGCTTGGGTTTTAGAGCCTATCTCTGTTCCTTATTAGTGACCACCTCTTATACTTTAGTATCTCCTCTTCTCTCCCGACTTATTTTGATTATAAATTGTCACTAATATATAATTATTATTAATTTATAAATATTTTTTGTTTTAAACATAAATATGATACCCATAGAGAAAAAACTCTATAACCTTAACCTCTAGAGACAGATATTTTTATGAGTATATTTATATATATGCCATATTTTTTTTTACCTAAAGGAGATCATACTATACAAATTATTGTACAAATTGTTTTTGTACATATCTTGAATTTCCATAATAGAATTTATAGATATTCTTTATTATTTGTAATTTTGGTTTTATCTGTAGCCATCCTTATAGATAGTATATGTTTTGCTTTCTTTTTTTTTCAATTTTAATTTAATTTTTCAATTAGAGTTGACATTTAATACTATTTTATATTAATTTCAGGTGTATATAGTGGCTGGACATTTATATAATTTACAAAGCAATTCTCTCAATTAATTTAGTGCCCTTCTGGCACTATACATAGTTATTACAATGTTTTGCTTTCTTGAATAAGTATTTCAGTAGATAAGTTCCTGGAAGTGAAACTGTGAGGGCAAGAGGGTGTGAACATTTAAATTTAATAAGAATCAATAAATTACCTTAAAAAGTATATCAATTTATGCTCCCATTAAAATGTAAAAGGGTGATTTTTTTTATTTTTTACTATATTCTTACTAGCTTAGGGCATTATCAATTTTTTTAAATCTCTGCCAGGCTGATAGGTATTGATGGGGTTCAGGATACACTACTCAAAGATATGGCACCTTGGCATATTGAATATTTTAAGCTGAAGGAGTTTTAGAAAATAGCAGAAGTAGGGCACTTTGACCTCCCCCCTGCCCTTCTCCCTGGAAGCAGTCATAAAACCCCCCTGTGAGAGGTGCCCTTTCTATACTCAGAGGAAATTCAGAGGAAAAGATCATTCTTCTCTTGAACAAGGGGACTCCAGGAAGAATCTGAAACAACAGTCCTTGCTAAGTTTCCCCCAGTTTACTATACTTACAGTCTTTCCCTATCATATCTTTCCACGACTTTCTACTCTTCATTAAAACCAGCATAAAAAAAAGAACACAAGTTTACCATTTCTTTGGGTCCTCGTTTCCTTGTGTCCTCATTTCCTTATGAGGCTTGCATGTCACATAATATTTAAATAAATTTGTATACTTTTCTCCTGTTAATCTGTCTTTGACAGTTTAATTTTCTGACCCAGCCAGGGACTCTAAGAGGGTCAAGGAAAACTTTTTCTTCTATATAACAGTAAAATCATATGTGTTGTTATTTTTTTAATTTTGTGTTTTTCTTAGTAGGTTATACATTTTTCATGATTATTAATCAATGTCATTTCTACTTATTCAAGCCTATCATTCACATACTTTGTTCTTTTAAAAACATGCATCATTTTTTCTTATTAATTTATAGTAACTGCTTTTGTCAAATATTACAGATCTTTTCACCTGCATTTATTGAATTCTTTCTACATGCCAGTCCCTGTTATCTACTTTACACACATTATCCCATTTAATCTACACATCGATCATGTGGAATATAGGTATTGTTCTAGTTTTTCATATAAGGAAGATTGGAGTTCAGAGAGATCAAGGAATTTGCCCAAATTCACAGTTAATTTTAGAGCTGGCCTTCAAATAGGCCTCACTGACAACTAAAGGCACATGCAAGCTATGATAATATATCATCTTCCAGATTGTCTTTTATTTTTTAACATTATGGAGGATTTTTGTTTGTTGTGCAATGAAGAAGTTTTAAATTGTTAAGCAGTCAAATTCTCTTGTGGCTTCTGGGTTTCCTGCCATGCTTATAAAAAATTTCTCTACTCCAAAATTATAAAAATATTTAACAGTTTGTTTCTTGTAATACTTTTATATTTCAGTTTTTTAAAAGTCTTCACATGGGCACCCAATAGGCACCAATGAATGATAGTCACTGTTATAGCTAGACCATCATCACTGGTGCTCAATATGAAAAAGCCAGAAAACATAGTGGTTGTTTGGTGGTCTATGTTGTTCCCTGGAAAATCCCGATTTCAGGTTCTCTTATCTCTGCCAGACTTTATAGTATTAAGCTGACACTCCATAGGCAGAGTACTTGGAAAATGTCTTTTGTGGAGATAAAAGGGCAAATCTCACTAAGGGAGCTATTTGGGCTCCTGAGTGGATTAAAGCATATAGGAACTGTGTAAAGAAGGGAAAGTTAAGTATCCAAGAATAGAGTTTGTTACACACATTCTCAAGAGTGAAGACTGGGTAGGAGAGACTGGTAGAAGGGGAGGAGGTGAGGCGTGGTAGTCACAGAAGAGAATGATGATCAGCATCAAGTTTAGTCAAAGTTGAATTTGAGGACAAACCAATTACAAAATAAAGCAACTAGGGCAAGACACTAGACACCAGAACCTGTGGCCTAGATTCTGTGTGGATTTAAAGGAACCAGAGGAAAGCATGAACCTGAAGAGGACCATCTGCCCATTTCTAGGTCAGAATCCTACTTCTTTTCTTTTCTCTCTCTTTTTTTTTTTTTTTTGCAGACTCTCTCCATGGAGGTAAATAGCCTTTCAATTTTCTTCACAAAGCAAACTTTCCATCACTCAAGTTATGTGCCTTACGCCTGTATCAGCTTATATAGCACTAATTCTTTAAAAATACAGAAATTATTATTGTGATAACAATCTGTTTTAAAGAAACAAAGGCCACAACTGGCTAGCATTATTTCGATTTTTTTCCCCAAGGTCCTTTTATCAAAAATAATGATAATATTTCAAATGGATTACAATGTGGTTAATGAGATATATAAGAAGAGATTATCAGAAATGGAGAGGCCTAGATTTTAAACTAGTTGACTGTCAAGATTTACTTGATGTACTTCGACCCACCTTATAAGAGAAAAAGACCTCTCTAAGTTTCAGAGAAAAAGGCATCGTTTATTTGTATCTTGGGGGTACTTTTCAATTTGGAACACTGAAATCAGCCACACGCATGAGACAGGCCACTATTGGGAAGAGAGGGAGACAGCCCAGATTTATACAATCATGTGCCCCATAATGATGTTTCAATCAACAATGTTACAGTGGTTGTGGTGATGCTGGTGTAAACAAATCTACTACATTAACAGTTAAAGTATAGCACATACAGTTATGTATAGTACATAGTACTTGATAATGATAATAAATGACTGTTACTGGGTTATGTATTTACTATACTATATTTTTTATCATTATTTTGGAGTGTACTTTCTAGTTATTGAAAAAGAAAAGTTATAAAACAGTATGCCATGTTACACTGGCAGCAGCCTCATAAATCTGTGTTTACTGCATCTCTTGATTGCATAATTTTTTCCTGTGCTTGATTTAATCTTGTGTTGTTTTATAAATTTAGTGTAGCTGAAGTGTATAGTGTGTTTAAAGTCTATAGCAGTGTACAGTAATGTCCTAGACCTTCACTGTCACTCAGCACTCACTCACTGACTCACCTAGAGCAATTTCCAGTCCTGCAAGCTCCATTCACAGTGAGTGCCCAGTACGGGTGTATCATTTTTTGTTTTATACCAGGGGTCTCCAATCCCCAGGCCGTGGACCAGTAGCGGTCTGTGGCCTGTGGGGAACCGGGCCGCACAGCAGGAGGTGAGTAGCAAGTGAAGCTTCATCTGTATTTGCAGCCACTCCTCAGTGGATTGCTGTTTTATACTGTATTTTTACTGTACCTTTTCTATGTTTACATATGTTAAGAAACAGAAATACTTACCATTGTGTTACAATTGTCTATAGTATTTAGTATAGTAACATGCTGTACAGGTAGTCTAGGAACAATAAGCTATACGGTCCCCAACCTTTTTGGCACCAGAGACTGGTGTTCTTATGAGAATCTAATGCCTGATGATCTGAGGTGGAGCTGAGATGGTGGTGCTAGCACTGGGGAGTGGCTACAAATACAGATGAAGCTTCGCTCCCTCACTGACTGCTCACTGTCCTGCTCTGTGGCCCAGTTCCTAACAGGCCACGGACCAGTACTGGTCTGCGGCCTGGGGGTTGGGGATCCCTGCTATACAATATAGTCCAGGTGTGTAGCAGGCTCTACCATGTTGGTTTATGTATCATGTTTGCACAACGATGAAATTGCCTCTATCGAAGTGTTTCTCAGAGCATACCCTAGTCATTAAGCAGCACATGACCATACATACACATATATGTATAAATGCCCATGGTGGCAGTAAATGGACAAAGATTTACATATGGGCAGAAGTAGATCTAAATATGCTACTATGAAATTTTTATTTGAATAAGGAATAAAGGTATGTCCTTGTAATATTGAGTAAACTATCCTTAAGACTAAAGTGTGAGGTCTTGCCTCCCTGGTCCAATCAACAGAAGTTGAGGCAAGAGATGACTAATTATATTCAACTAAAGAAGAGAGAAAATGTATCAGATATGAACTGTTCTGTTAAATCAGACTGACAACTAAATGGTTTGTCTTATAGCTTTCATTGAAGTATTTCGAAAGTTTGGGAAAATGGGCCAGAAAAAGTATTGTTCTGTGAAGAGCTGTGGAAGAGAGTGAGGATGCCAGGAGTGTGAATCTGGGTATAGAGCTCACACAGTTGCACTTCTCAGTCTCCCTAGTGGCCAGTCTTTAAATAAAGGCGTTGCAATTCTCAAGATATAATCTTGTCCCCTAGATTACCATTTCCCGTCTTCTTCTTAGCTTTTCAGCATGTGTGCTGATGACCTAAACAAGAAAGAGTTTACGATGGATGGGCTCATTTATTTGTCTGGAATTGAATGATATGCACTTTCTGAATCCCATGAATTTTGGGGACTAATTTACATATTGGTAACTTGTCATAAGAGACAGGTTACAAATACTGAATCAAAACTTTTCAGGGGTTGGAAATAATAAAACGCCAATGTGTTAAATGCTTTCTTAGGAGAGTAAAGAGGAACCTCTGTATAAGTGTAGTACAATCATGGTAAAATAATGGATTAAATGGCCTTCTTTAAGGAAAAAAAAAAAAAGCTTTAACATATCTGAAAACAATTTATATAAAATTCAGATCTAAACATTTTTTTCTCAAATGACTAACCATTTGCCTCAACATCATTATAGAATAATCTTGTCTCACAATTCAAGATTCCATCTTCATCATATTCTACAGGCCCCATATATCTGACTCTATATCTGGACTCTCTTGTATAAAGAAGTGCAGTTGTCTTTTGTATAACGATCTTACACCTATCCTTCTTGTTAAACTCTGACTATTTTAAACATCATATCTGTAGATTCTTTGTGGTTTTCTGTTACAATGGTCATGTCATTCTATCAATTAGATCATCTTCGATCCTTGTTAATCCTTTCTAATCCTTTTGATTATTTTTCTTATGTGCTGTTAGGACATTCAATACAATGTTGTTTATTTTTTGACTCCTAAAAACACACAGAAACAAAAAAACAAAATAAAATTGTCTTATTTATTGCAGCCCTGAAGTTGAAGTAGCTGAAAACTACATGAATGGATCTTTAGGATATTATGCTAAACAAAATATATCAGACAGAAGGGAACAAAAACTATATGTTTTCACTCATATATGGAATATAAAACAAAAAGTAATAAATGATCTAACAAAACGAACAAAACAGACTCATGGATACAGCAGAATGATGGTTACCAGAGGTGAAAAGGGGTGAGTGAGGAGAGGGCAAAGTGGGTCTTTGTACAGTAACAAAAGGCAACTAGAGTTCTGGTGGTGAGTATGCAATAAACAGATGTCAAATTATAATGTGGTGTATCTGAAAATAATATAATGTTATTAACCAATGTTACCCCAATAAATTTAATTTAAAAAAAGAAAGATGAAGGATATATACAGATACAAGCCAAAAATTAAAGCTGTAATTCAGAGAACAACAACAAGAAATAAACTCACAATTTGAAATGTAGGGCTGCCGAATTACTCTATCAGTTAAAGCCAGGTCATGTAAGTAAAAGGTAGGACACAGAATTAGGAGAAATTAAGACTACTAATCGGAATGGGACACTTAAAAGGATACAGAGTACTGCATGGAGTACTCTAAATTCTAATACTATGAGCCTCCCCTACTTGTCATAGAAGCCCTTCCTTCCTTTTAATCCTGCTGAGGGTTTTTTCTCCCTCCTGACACCAAAAAATTGTGTCTTTTTCAACATCGACCAATTCTCTAATTCTCCAGACACCAGTGAGTATCCAACAATTCAATTCAATTCTGACACCTGGAGCTAGCATCAGATTCCACAAGTTAAACACTCAGTCCCACAAGACTGCCTTCACTTTAGATGCCAGTTATGTATGGAGAGCCTAGGATACCCAATGTAATGCAGAAGCCCCAGGCCTGGAACTTGTACCTGGGCTTGGATATTCTGGAAAAAACACTAGGAGGACCAGAGGGGTGAGAAACGCCCGTTTATTACTCATGAGGCAGAGAAGCTTCAGCAGCAGCCAGTTGGAGCTGTAGGAAAAGTCCCCTAGCCAAAAAGAAAGTAACATTTTATCTCTGAGTAGGTGTTGGGGGTGGAGAGAATTACCTCATTGGGGTTGCCACAACCTTCTCTGGTGGATTGAAGCAAGATGTGCTGCTTAGTTACAGAAGCAGATAGCATCCATGAGAATGGCAAACCAGCCACCTTCTTGGGCAGAGCAAGCAGAGAAAGTTCAAGGGAGCAGCAGAAAACATTGCAGGGAGTAGGCCCTGCTGTGAGCTCTTTGTTCACTGCCTTCCTGTGGCCGCAGGCCAGGTAGCTATCAGTTTTCTGAGTATGTGGATGGGCTATATTCTGAGTTAACCCTATACCCACATTCTACCCAGCTGGCAACAAATCGGTCTCTTCAGACCCACCTCTTCAGATTCCATAATTTGTGAAAATGACTCACAGAACCCAGGAAAGCACTTTACTTACTACTACCAGTTTATTCTAAGGGAGAGAACTCAGGAATAGCCAATTGGATGAGATGCATAAAGTCAGGTTAGGGGAGGGGTACAGACCTTCCATGTCCCTTTCTGGGCATACTGCTCTCCCAGCATGTAAATGCACCTTGAATATTGTCATTTAGAGGATTTTATAGAGGTTTCATTATGTTTCAAAAATCAAGTCATTGGCCATTGGTGATTGAACTTAGTCTCCAGCCCTTCTCTCCTCCTGGAGGTTGGTGGATAGTGCTAAAAATTCCAACCCTCTAATCACATCTTGGTCTTTCTGGTGACCAGCCTTCATCCTGAAGCTATCTAGGGACCTCTAGCTACCAATCATCTCATTAGCATACAATAGATACTCTTATTACTCTGGAGACTCCAAGGGTTTTAGGAACTCTCTGCCAGAAACCAGGGACAAAGATCAAACCATATCTCTTTTTAAAAGATGTTACAATTCCTTGTTTATGGGTGAAATTCATATGTTGAAGTCCTAACCCCAAGTACCTTAGAGTAATTTTATTTTGGGATAGGGTCTTTACAGGTAGTGAGGTTAAAATGAAATTATTAGGGTGGCCAATATTCCAATATGACTGGCATCCTTACAAAAGAAAAACTTTGGAGACATAAGGAAAAAATGGTCATCTATAAGCCAAGGAGAGAAGCCTGGAACAGATTTTTCCCTCACAGCCTCAGATGGAGCCAGTCCTGCTGACACCTTGACCTTTGACCTCTAGCCTATAGAACTATGAGACAATACATTTTTGTTGTTTATTCCACACAGTCTGTGGTACTTTGTTATGGCAGCCATAGGAAACTAATATACTTTTTTTATCTGAGAAAATTAGTTTACAAGAAGTAAATTTTCTTTAATACTCTCTCAAACACTTTCATTGTATATAGACCAATAAACAGAGTTAGATCCCAGTGTGTCTCAGGACATAATTACAGGCTTAACACAAGAGAAGACTTACATATCAAAAGACGTAACTCTTTGCTAATTTTTATCTTCTCGTTCTTGAAGTAGTTCTTCCAAAGCATAGCATTCTTTGGCTTTTTTATGCTCCCTTCCATTCCTTTTTTCAATGCACTTAATTCATAGATTCCTTAGATTTTCCGTGCTCATTATTCTTTTGAAACCTCCTGGACTGTATTAAGGCTATCTATAGATATTCCTGTAGCACCCTACACTTTTATTTTACTCAGTATTCTTGTATAACTTTAATATGTATATATATATTTTTTCCCAGTAGGACATGATTTGTGTGAGGATTCCTAATGCCTAGTTCAATGCCTGGTATAAATTAGGTGTTTAACAGATATCTCTTAAAGGAAGAAGGGAAAGAAGAAGAGGAAGAAAATTCCATTCTGTACTGCTATCCAGGAATAATGTGGATTTTTCTTTTTCCCTGTTTACTTAGGAACTATATTCATGGTACTCTTAGAACTTGAGCTGGAGGGATAAAATATTGGCAGTTTGTGATTTCTTCATCCTTCAAGTAGTGCATGTGAGCTAAGGGACTGTGAATAGCCTCCAAATACTTTCTCACTAAATCTTGGGCATATCCCTTGAAACCCTGGCCTTACCCTTTCCCAACCCTTAGGGGGCCAGTAATCCTGATGAGTGCTGCTGATTAGAAATCTGGATCAGAAAGGTTAAAGATGACTTTTTATGGTTCTGCTTTCTGCTGTCCCTCCTAATACTCTTAGTGTATAGGAATTCATGGTTCCTATGCTGGGTATTTTCCACTTCTTTGGGAGCCTTCAATTTTTTCTCCAAAGTGGTGTGGTGTTGCCCAGCTCTCTCAGTTGTGTTTTGAAATTAACATTCTACTCAATATTAGAATAGCTAGGTGCCAACTTACAGTTCTTTTTCTAGGCCCAAACTCCCTATAACTTACAAATATTTTTCAATATGTAATTATGCTCATTCTCCAGTTTCAATTTATATAGTTTTCATTTCTTTTAGTTAATTTCCATGCATTTGGAAAAAAGGAGATAGACAAATATACACTTATTCAGCCACTTTTCTGGACAATATTAGCACTTTTTCCTCTGCTCCTGAATATCCTTTGGACTCTCCTATATTGGAAAAAGAAGGAGATTGTATAATGATATGATTGTTTTAATAGAAAACCAAAAGAATCTATAGACAAGTTGTTGAAAATAATGAGTTTAACAAGGTTAATATTATAACATCTGTATCTTTAAACTTATACACTCTCCAGGTTCTAGACATTTCTCTCGTTTTTTCCCCATGGATGAGTTCTTTATTTCAGACTCGAAATTTCCTCACTAATCATGTTATTTGACCCCCATATTCTGACTTATATTCCCACCATATTACAGAAGCTGATTTTCCACCCCCAAATTTTGTGATTTTCTTGATAATTACAGCAATATTTTCATTTTTGTCTTTTTTTTAAATTTGGGACCATATTTGATGCTGATGATTAGCCTTTCCTTAAAACATCATCCTTCTATTACTTTAATGACTCTGTACTATACTGTTTTCTCTAAACTGGTGCTTTCTTTCTCAAGAATCTTTTTGGCCTTTTGCCCCTTGTTTTCCTTAAGGAGCATAACTATCTCAGTTTCAGCTTTTTTTTTTTTTTTTTTTACCTATGCTGAAGGCTTGAAGGTTTGTATCTATAAACTCTCTTCTAATCCAGCCTCCACTTCTCTATTTTTAATAGCTAACTGGATGCTATTGTGAAAAATTGAAAGGCAGAAGGGCTTGGTGATGAATATTAGAGAAAAGTTAAGGCTAATGTCTAGCTTGAATAACAGCAAAGACAGCAGTGCTATTTCACATATACAAGAAATGTAAGGGAAAATAGGGTTCAAGAGGATCATTTCAGTTACAAGAAACAGGAACTATTCAAACCATCTGACATCAATCTAAAACAACTGGTGACATTAGTTCAACCACTTCAAGGGATTCTTAACTAAGAAAGGCAAACTGACAAAGAATTTAGATAACCAAATTTTATTATCTTTTTACTTGACTCATTGTGTATTTCTGAGCATAAGGTTATTTGGGCCATCACAAAATAATTGCAAGGAAAATAGTGACAGAGAAAACAATTGCTATTTAAAAATATGACTTTCTGTGAGAAGGGCAAGTATGTATTCCTTAAAGCGAAGAAAAATATTAAAAAATGCCACTCTCATTGTGTTAGAAACTGTATTTGAAAAGTAGCTGGATTGTAAATATTGTCAATAATTTTAATACTCTTTAGTTTCTATTTAAAGTCCTCAATGGAATTTAAAGTTGTGACTTTATGATGAATAGATTTCTTGTATTTGCATGGTGGTTAAAGCTTGCTTAATATCACAACACTGGAAGCTTAACCATAAATAAGAGTCTATGTGGGTCTCGTGCTTTGCACATGGGTAGATACTATTCCATAAGCACATAGTTATTTTAAAACCCGAAAGGAGAGGGGATGTCACAACAATGTTCTTCATCATTCTTCCTTAGAAAATCTGATACCACATCTTTGAGTAATAAACGGAACAGATATGTAGCTGGAAAATTATATGTAGATGTTTGGGCTTCAAAAATATTTATCTCAGTTTATAAACTGAATTGGGTATGTTTATAATTCTATGATGTCAATAATTTCAATTTTGTAGTTTTTTGGTGTCACATATGTGCTTTCATGAATATAAAACTTTATTTTTTCTATGAAAGGCACAATAGCACCATTTTAGTTAAGCTGAATGAGTTTCACTTCATCTCAATCCATCAGTGAAGGAAAATATGGTTTCTTATTATAAAGACACCAGTGATAAATTTATTGGCCAATAGAATACCTCATTCAGCTTCTTACTTGCAAACAGTTTCAAGGTTAGGTTATTGGTACATTAGGAAAAATTACTGTTATATAACATGTCCTAATTTTTATATGTTAATGTTCAAGCTAGAGTTTAATAATCTCTTGAAGTTATTAAATAATGTTGGTTTCTAAGCCGTGTGCAACTAAAACATATTTGCTTCATGACCGACATCTTTATCCATGTTATCCGGTGAATGAAATACAGGTTCATCTGTGCAAAAACCTCTTCCTTTGTATTCTTGTTTCCTCTTCTCCAGTTCTTTTATCCTGTTATTTTGTTCTCTTATAGCTTTTTTTTTTTTTTTTTCACTTTCAGGAAAGAACATCTATTCAAGGATTAACCTAACAAAGCATAGCACCAGTAGGACTGGCACAAAATCAAGGGGAAGATTTGACAAAAGAGAACTGCCTAAATAAAATGTTTAGTGCTTTGCTCATTCACTACACTTGGACTGTAGAGCAAGACTATCCTGCTGATCAATGTGCTTTGTCCACTCCTGGACCATTTCCTTATTGTATAAACCGAATTATGTATCTATTCTCATTTTGGCTTTACCTTAGAACCAAATGATGACAGACATATATGCTCTAAATTTACTTTTAGTCACATTTTAAAAAATGTAATCTAATTTTTAAATTAATGTAATAAAATTTATATATGTTTTTCCCCAGCTTTATTGAAGCATAACAGATAATTAGTTGTTCATGTTTACATTGTACAAGTCAATGAGTTTTTTTTTCAATTATAGTTGGCATACAACAATACATTAGTTTCAGTTGTATAGCATAGTGATTAGAGATTTATATAACTCTCAAAGTGGTCACTTCACTAAATCTAGTACCCATTTTCCACTTTACATATTTATTATGTTGTTAACTATTTTTCTTATGCTACACTTTATATCTCCATGACTATTTTGTATCTATCCATTTGTACTTCTTAATCTCTTTGCCCTTTTTCATCATCCCCCCCAACCTCCCATCCCATCTAGTAGCCCTCAAAATATTCTCTGTATCTATGAGTTTGTTTCTATTTTTTTTGTTGTAGTTTGTTTTGTTCTTTAGATTCCACATGTATGTGAAATCTAATCTCTTGAAGTTATTAAATAATGTTTGTCTTTATTTGACTTACTTCATTCAGCGCAATACCCTCTAGGTCCATCAAGGCAATATCTTTTCTGCTTCCTTTTATTGTGTCTTTTAGTCTGAAGTGAGTCCCTTGTAGGCAGCAAATGTAAGGGTCTTGTTTTCTTAACCATTCAGCCACTCTATCTTTTGGTTGGAGCACTTAATTCTTTTCCATTTGAGGTACTTGTTGACACAAATGTAGTTATTACCATTCTTTATTCCTGTTTTTGATACATATTTTTTTCTTTTTAAAGAAATCCTTTCAAGAATTCTTGTAAAACTGGCTTGATATTGATGAATTCCTTTAGCTTATTTTTGTCTGGGAAGCTCTTTATCTGTCTTTCTACTTCAAATGATAGCTTTGTTGGATGAAGTATTCTTGGTCGTAGATCCTGGGTTTTCAACACTTTGAATATTTTGTGCCAAGCCCTTCTGTCCTGCGTAGTTTCTTTTGAGAAATCAGCTGCCAGTCTTGTGGGTGCTCCCTTGTGGGTAACTAATTGCTTTTCTCTTGCTGCTTTTAAAATTCTCTCTTTGTATTTAACCTTTGGCATTTTAATTGTGATGTGTCTTGGTGTGGGCCTCTTTGGGTTCATCTTTTTTGGGACTCTCTGAGCTTTCTGGGATTGTATGCTTATTTCCTTCACCAGGTTGGGGAAGTTTTCCATCATTATTTCTTCAAATATATATTTAACTTCTTGTGCTTCGTCTTCAGGTACCCCAATGACCTCAAATATTGTTATCCTTAATTTTGCCCCATAGGCTCCTTAAATTATTATTATGTTCTTCATTACTTTTTTCTTGCTGTTCTCATTGAGTGTCCTCGGCTTCCCCATCTTCTGTATTGGTGTATTGATCCTCTTCTTCCTCTACTCTGTTGATTCCCTCTAATATACTCTTCATTTCAGATAATGTATTCTTCATTTCTGACTGGTTCCCTTTTATAATTTCCATTTCCATTTTTATGTTTTTTTTTTAAATCTCCTTGTTAAAGTTCTCACTGACTTCATCTATACTTCCCTTAATTTCACTGAGCATCTTTATAACCAGTGTTTTGAACACTGCATCTGTTAGATTCCTTGACTCCATTTTTCCTTGAGCTATGTTCTATTCTTTCATATGATTTCTGCCTCTTTGTATTCCTATTTTGGCTGCCTTTCTGTGTCTGTTTCTATGTACTAATAATCAAAGCTCTTTAGTCTCCTGGTCTTATTAGTGTGGCTTTGGGTAATAGATGTCCAGTGGCACAGTCTTGAGAGGGGTTCAGCTGAAGGCCAAGTGTGGCCTCAGCCTGTGCCCCTTTGAGGCCACCTGTTAAGATTCGGCAAGCCATCCACAGATATTGTGCTTATAGTTGTTACAAAAGGCCATGCCAGAAACTGAGGCCAGCTGCCACCAGGGTGTCTCGGTGTCACTCAGCAAGGACCTCCTGACTCACTGAGGACACACCTGGATGTGGTTTGGGTGGGGCTGCAATTTGGGGGAGGTGGAGTTTCAGGGAAATCTGTGGGTGGAGTGACTTTGTTATCCAGTTCAATGACATCTCAGCTATGGAGGCGCTGTGGCTGCACACTGGGCGGGGGTGGGGGACTAAACAGAGGAACAATGGATACCACCAGCACTTCTGTCCGGGAGAGATCCTCACCTCCAGCCCTCACTCAGACAATTCAGTGTCCTCTGTAAGTCCCTGGTACCCCCTGTGCAGCCCACCCAGCGCTGGTGCTCATAGCTAGCAAATCTGTCACCATGAAAGTCCACTCACAGACATGGCCCTTTTAAGAAGCACCTGCAGCTGCTGGCTGCCGTTGTCATAGGATCTGTCCCACTTAGCCACTTGAGACCAGGCAGCCTTGAGTCTTTGCCCACTTCTACCTTTGCAAGTTGATTATTTCTCTCCCTAGTTGTAGTGCTTCTGTTCGTCTTGATCTCAGGTGACTTGACTGGCTGTTTGCTCCGTGTTTCTGTCACAACTTTGATTTGGTTCCAAGAGGGATGAACAAAGCCTCTATCATCTATGTCATTTTTTTCTCCCCCTAATTTGTTCTTTTTCAAAAGTTTTTTGAGGTGTTAAGTTAGGTTTTTGTAGTTGATATCTCTTTAATTTCTTAGTATATGTGTTCATCATTATAAAATCTTCTGTAAGAACTGCTTTGGAGCACCTCACAGGTTTTAGTATGTTGTGTTTCCATTTTCATTTGTTTTGAGAGTTTTTAAAAAGTTCCCTTTTGGGCTGGAGAAAAAAATGGCGTAGATGATAGAGGCTCTGTTCATCCCTCTGGCAACCAAATGAAAGTTGTGACAGAAATAAGGAGCAGCAGCAAGGAAAAAATACCTGGGATCTAAATGAATAAGCCATACAACTACGGAGAAGTCCAGGAAATCATCCTGCAATGGCAGAAGGAAGGTAGGGGCGAGAACGCAGGGCTACCCAGTCTCCAGCAGCTGAGTAAGACGGAGGCGGTAGCAGCAGTAGCTGTGGCAGATGCCTCTTAAAGGGGCTGCATCTGCGAGCAAATTTTCAGTAATGGACCTGCTTGCTCTGAGTACCAGTGCCGTTAAGGCTGCATGCGGGGGGCACCAGGGACTTATAGGGAGACATTGTCAGAGTGAGGGCCGAGGCGAGATTCACTCCATACAGAAGTGCCAGCGATATCCATTGTTCCCTGCTGAGACTTCCCCCGCTCCCAGTGTGCAGACACAGCTCCGCCATAGCCGTGACATCATCAAACTGGGTAACGGAGGTCACTCTGCCCAGAGGATTCCCGGAAACCCCACCGCCCCAACTCGTGGCCCCACTCAAGCCACATCCAGGTGTGTCCTCAACGAGTCAGGAGATCCTTGCTGAGTAGTACCTAGACTCACACTGGTGGCAGCTGGCTTTAGTTTTTGGTGTGGCCTTTTGAGGCAACTATAGCACAGCATCTGTGGATTGCTTGCTAAATCTTAACAGGTAGCCCCAAAGGGGCAGAGGCTTGGGCTAAATTTGGCCTGCAGCTGAACCCCTCTCAGGACTGTGCCACTGGACACCTACTTCACAAATTCACACTAATAAGACTGAGAGACTTAGGAGCTTTGCTTAGTACATAGAAACAGACATGGAAAGGCAACCAAAATGGGAAGACAAAGAAGTAGAAACCATAGGACAGAACAGAACAGAGATCCAGATATAATGGAGTCAAGTAATCTGACAGATACAGAGTTCAAAACACTGGTTATAAAGATGCTCAATGGACTTTTAGGAAATGTAGAGAACTCCAACAAAGAGATAAAAAACATAAAAATGGAAATTATAAAAGGGAACTAGTCTGAAATGAAGAACATATTATCTGAGATGAGAAGCATATTAAATGGAATAAACAAAGGAATAAACAAAGTGAATAAAGAAAAGGATGAAATGCCCTATCAGAGGATAGGAAAGCCAAGAACACACAAGCAGAATGGCAAGAGATAAGATGCCAGGAATATAAAAATAATTTGAGGAGCATATGGGACAATATTAAGGGTCAAAATATCTGTCTGGTCGGCATAACTGAAGAAAATGAAGATGTTGAACATCTGTTTGAAGACATAATGATGGAAAACTTCCCTAACCTGGTGAAGGAAATGGACATAAAACCCCAGGAAGCTCAAGGAATCCCCAAACCCAGAGATCCAAACAGGCTCACACCAAGATACATCATAATTAAAATGCCAAAGGTTAAATACAAAGAAAGAATATTAAAAGCAGCAAGAGAAAAACAGATAGTTACTTATAAGGGAAAACACATAAGATTGGCAGCTGATTTCTCAAAAGAAACTACGCAGGACAGAAGGGCTTGGCACAAAATATTTGACAGGATGAAGACACAGGATCTACAACCAAGAATAATTTATCCTGCAAAGCTATCATTTAGAGTTGAAGGACAGATAAAGAGCTTCCCAGACAAAAATAAACTGAAGGAATTCATCAATATCAAGCCAGTTTTTACAAGAATTCTTGAAAGGATTTCTTTAAAAAGAAAAAACATGTATCAAAAACAGGAATAAAGGATGGTAACAAGTACATTTCTATCAATAAGAACCTTAAACGGAAAAGAATTAAGTGATCCAAGCAAAAGATAGAGTGACTGAAAGGATGAGAAAATAAGACCCCTACATATGGAAAGGAAGGGGATGGAAAAAGATATTGCTTTGATGGATCTAGAAGGTATTTAAGTCAGTCAGAGAAAGATAAATACTGTATGATTTCACTTATATGTGGAATTTAAAGAATAAAAAGAACAAAGTAATCAAAAACAGACACACAAATATAGTGGACAATTTGGTGATGGACAGAGGGGAGAGGGATTTGGGGGACTGAGAGAATGGGGTGAAGGGCTAAAGAACTACAAATTAGTAGCTGATGGATGGTCATGGGAACAGGGATCATGACAGAGGGAATGCAGTTAGTATTAATATGTTGGCTAGGTGGAGGGTCAGGGTAGGGAAGGAGCAATTGTGGGGGGATCGTTTTATAAACTATATAGATGTCTAACCAATGTACTGTATACTTGAAACTAAATAAAATAAATAAATAAATTTTTTTTTTTAAAAGAACAAAAGTTCTCTTTTGATTTCTTCTTTGACTTATTGGTTGTTCAGAACTATGTTTAGTTTCCACATATTTGTAAAATTTTCATCTTTTCTCTTGTCAATTTCTACTTTCATACCATTGTGTTCAGAAAAGATAATTGGCATGATTTCAATCTTCTGAAATTTGCATTCTATTTTGTGTCCTATGATATCTTTTAGAGAGTGTTCCATATGTAATTTTGCATCCTATGATATCTTTTAGAGACTGTTCCACATGTAATTGAGAAAAATGTGTATTCTGTTGCTATTAGATGGAATATTTTGTTTGGTCCATCCTTATGCTTCCTTATTGATTATCTGTTTGGATGACATATTAATTTCTGAAGTTCCATATTATTATTGGATTGTTGTCTATTTCTCCCTTCAGATCTGTATTTGCTTAATATATTTTAATGCTCTAATGCTTGGTGCATTTATTTTTATGATTGTTACATCTTATTGATGAATTCACCCTTTTATTATTATATAATGACCTTTATCTTTTGTTACCAGTTTTGACTTCAAGCCTATTTTGCTGATGTAGATACCTCTGCTTTCTTTTGGATTCCACTTGAATGGAATTTTTTTCCACTCCTTCACTTTGAGCCTTTTTGTGTACTTAAAGCTGAATTGACTCTTTTGTAGGTAACATACTTTGAGTCTTATTTTTTCTTAACTATCCAGCCTTTCTGTTACTTTTGACTGGTGAATGAATTCAAACCATTTACGTTAAGAGTAGTTATTGATATGTAAGGATTGACTAGTGCCGTGTTATTTATTGCATTTTGGTGGTTTGTAGTTCCTTTGTTCTTTTTCCCTCATCTTTCTACTCACTCTTTTGAATTGATGATTTTCTGTGGTGGTATGCTTTCATTCCCCTCTCTTTATCTTTTATAAATCTAATATAGATTTTTGTTTTGTGGTTTTCATGAGGCTTATATTAAAGTGCCTATAGATAAAACAGTACATTTTAAACCAATAACAATTGATGGCTCATAATATTTTGTGGCTTTGAGTTTGGTTGTTGATTTATTGATATCTTTTTGTGATGACACATTTTTTTGATTTTTTCATGTTCCTTATAGTTTTATGTTGCTGCTTTAGCATTTGAAATAGCAGACACCTCCTTAAATCTTTGTTGGCTGTCTCAGATGGGGTACTGTTGATTGGCGTTGCTGTATCAGGGATTTCCTAGGTTATATATGGATAGACTTGTTCTGCAATTCTTGCTTCCTCTTGTGGCAGAATTCTTAAGCTTGTATGTCTTCTCTGGTTCTTACAGCTGATGGTGCTGGCTACTAGAAACCTCTCTGTTGTTTTCCAGAAGGTGGTGCTATGACCCACAGAGCCTGAACTATTTTCTGAGCACACTGTGTTTGCCAGAGCTCACTCTTGCCACAAAAATTTGACCGCAGAATGTGGGGAGGTGTGGGTTTAGCACATGAGATTTTGGGGTCCACTCAGACATGGTGGGGAGATCTTTGGGCATCGTATCATAATGGGGAATCTTTGATGCTTGTGGGAAAACTTCCTGAAGTCCTGAAGCAGTCAGCAGAGACTGTTTCCTTTTAATGCCCTTCAAGATTCTCGTTTGCTTCTTTTCCTTTATCTTTCCCACCTTCACCCCACTCATGGAGGTCCTACCCCAGTACTCTGGGTGCTCCAGCTTCAACCCACACAACTGGAGTAGGCCAGAACTCATTCTTTCCACCTGTGAGGGAGAGGTCACTGCTACTGACAGACAGGTTAGCCCCTTGCAGTGTCACTCTTGCAGAGGCTACTCTGGCTGAGTTTCTCCCTCTCTGCTTCATCTAAACTAATCCCTCCCACTCTGATGGCATGCTGTAATATCCCATCAGGCAGGCTGAACTTCTACAAATTCTTTTTTGCCTGTGGGTATTGGTCTAGGTCAGTACTCTCCAGGTTTCTAACCAGACCACAATGAGAGAAGGTGAGACAGGTTCACTGACTCCACTGAATCTTTATCCTTTACTGAGGCCTGTGTTTATTTTTGTATGCACAGGTGGGTAAGAATCCTCTCAGGTCCCTTGGCATATGATGCTAGGTCCCACAGCTCCCACTGAGGCACTTTTGCTTATAGATAGATGTCTAATTAGTTGTCAAAAAGGGCCATAGTAAGAAGGAATGTCTTATACCACCATGATGCTGATGAAGAAAATATTTTAAAAAGTTGTTTTTCAACTTTTTTTTGAGTTAAGGATGATCTTCTTAAATAAAACAAAGAATACAGGAACGATAACAAAAAAAAAAAAGACTGATAACTCTGATTTTATAAAAATTTCCTGAGCCTCAAAATTAAGAGACAAATAACAGACTTGGAGAAATTATTTGCAACAATACATAACAGAGACAAGTTTAAAATCCAAAATACATAACCAATTACTACATATCATTAAGAGACAAGAAACACAATTTAGCCATATAAAGTAAATGATAAAGGAACAAATTAATAAAAGCATATTGAAGAGAAATTGAGAAAATAAATATTACCAGGCACCTGAGAAAAGTTGCTTCTTATGACTGACTACTCATTTAACATTTCAGTTTTTTAACATTTAGCAAAAAAGAGAGATGTTGTGCCAGAGTTTACCTTGCTTAACAAAGGAAAACATACACGTTCTTCTTCAGAAACCATATTTATGTTTATATGAATAGGATGGATTTAGTATTTGGTGGTTCATATATGAAATACTGATTTACTGGACATAGCGTATTATGTCTTCACCAATGCTATTCCTGAGAGACAGGCAATTTATATGGATGCTCAAAAAAAATTAACTCAGAATAGATTAACAACTTTATTGTAAGACCTAAAACAAAACTCCTAGAAGAAAACAGGTGGTAATCTCCTTGACATTAGTTTTGGCAATGATTGTTTAGAATTGACACCAAAAGCAAAGACAACTAAAGCAAAAATAAACAGCTGGGTCTACATCAAATAACAATGATTCTGCACAGCAAAGAAAACCATCAACAAAATGAAAAGGCAACCTACTGACTGGGGGAAAATATTAGGAATTTACATATGTGATAAAGGTTAATATTCAAAACATGTAAAGAACTCATACAACTCAATTGGGAAAAAAAAACCAACCCAATTAAAAAGTGGGCAGAGGATCTAGACATTTTTTCCCAAAAAATACATGCAGATCGCTAAAAGGCACATGAAAAGGTGCTCAATTTCACTAATCATTAGGAATATGCAAATGAAGATCATGATATCATCTCATATCTGTTAGAATGGCTATTATCAAAAAGACAAGAAATAATAAGTGTTGTCAAGGATGTGGAAAAAAAGGAACCCTTGTGCAATGTTGGTGGGAATGTAAGTTGGTACAACCACTATAGAAAACAGTATGATGGTACCTCAAAAAATTAAAAATAGAACTACCATATAATCCAGCGATTCCACTTCTGAATATTTATCTGAAGAAAAAAAAAACCCACTAACTAAAAATAATATTTTCACTCACATGTTCATTGCAGCATTATTTACAATAGCCAAGATATGAAAACAACCAGTTTCCATAAATGGATGAATGGATAAAGAAAATCTGATATGCATTTTATATTTATATATACATATATATATATATATATACACATACACACACAATAAAATATTACTTACCATAAAAAGAAGAAAATCTTCCCATTTGCAACAACATGGGAATGGACATTGTGCTAAATGCAATAAGCCATATAGAGAAAAAAACAAAACAAAAACAGAGCTCATAGATACAGAGACTAGATTGGCAATTGCCAGAGGTGGAGGTGAGGAGTAAATGAAATGTGTGAAGGGGGTCAAATGTTACAGACTTCTAGATATAAACAAGTCATGGGGTTAACTAGACTTATTGTGGTGATCATCTTTTTTATTAATTTTTAATTAAGTTTATTGGGGTAACATTGTTTAATACAATTATATAATTTTCAGGTGTACATTATCATTTGACATCTGTATATCCTATTGTGTGTTTACCACCCAAAGTCCAGTTTCCTTCAGCTACCATATATTTGATCCTCTTTACCCACTTCACCCTCCCCTACCCCACTATATTTGACTCCTTTAACCTTCTACCTACCCCCTCCTCCCCCACCCGCTACCCTCTGGTAACCACTAGTCTATAGTCCATGTCAATGAGTCTCTATTTGTTTGTCCTGTTCATTTGTCGCTTTTAGGTTTATATCCCACATATAAGTGATATCATGTGATTTTCAACTTTTTCTGTCTGACTGGTTTCACTTAGCATGATTCTCTTGAGATCCATCCATGTTGTCGCAAATGGCAGTATTTCATCTCTTCTTATGGCTGAGTAATATTCCATTGTATATATGTACCACAGCTTCTTTAGCCAATCATCTGTCATAGGATGCTTCTGTTGCTTCCATGTCCTGGCCACTGTGAATAATGCTGCTATGAACATCGGTGTGCGAATATCTTTTTGGATATGGGTTTTCAAGTCTTTGGGGTAAATACTCAGCAGACAGATTGCTGGATTATATGGTAGATCAATTCTTAGTTTTTTGAGGAATCTCCATACTGTTTTCCATAGTGGCTGTATCAATTTGCAGTGTCACCAACAGTGTATGAGGGTTCTATTTTCTCCTCATCCTCTTCGACATTTGTTATTACTTGTCTTGTTGATTATAGTTATTCTAACAGTTGTGATATGGTATCTTATTGTGGTTTTGATTTGTATTTCCTTAATAACTAGTGATGTTGAGCATCTTTTCAAATATATGTTGGCCATTTGTATGTCCTCTTGGGAGAAGTGTCTATTCAGGTCCTCTGCCCATTTTTTGATTGGATCATTTGTTTTTCTTTTATTGTTATTGAGTTGTATGAGTTCTTTGTATATTTTGGATATGAGGCCCTTATCAGGGGTATTGCTTGCAAATATATTTTCCCATTCAGATGGTTGCCTCTTTGCCTTGTTGACAATTTCTTTTGCTGAGCAGAAACTTTTTATTTTGATGTAGTCCCATTCATTTATTTTAGCTTTTACTTCCCTTGCTTTTGAGGTCAAATTCATAAAATCTTCTTTAAGTCCAACGTCCTTGAGTTTAGTTCCTATGTTTTCTTCTATGCATTTTATTGTTTCAGGTTTTACATTCAGGTCTTTAATCCATTTTGAGTTAATTTTGGTGTGTGGTGACGGACAACAGTCTAGTTTCATTCTTTTACAGGTGGCTTTCCAGTCTTCCCAGCACATTTATTGCAGAGGCTTTTCTTTCTCCACTGTATGTTTTTTGGCTCTTTTGTCAAAAATTATTTGCCCACATAAATATGGGTTTACTTCTGGATTCTGTTCCACTGGTTCATGTGTCTGTTTTGCTGCCTATACCATGCTGTTTTGATTATTGTCGCTTTGTAATATAATTTGAAGTCAGACAGAGTGATGCTTCCAGCCTCATTCTTTTTAAGCGGAATGGCTTTGGCATTTTGCAGTCTTTTGTACTTCCATAGAAATCTGATTTTTTATTATATTTCTTTAAAAAATGTCAATGGAATTTTGATAGGGATTGCATTAAATCTGTATAATGCTTTAGATAATACGGTCATTTTAACTATGCTGATTCTTCCAATCCAAGAACACGGAATATCTTTCCATTTCTTTGTAACTTCTTCGATTTCTTTTAATAGGGTCATGTAGTTTTCATTATATAGGTCCTTCACATGTTTCGTTAGATTTATTTCTAGATATTTTATTCTTTTTGTTGCAATTGTGAAAATAATTATTTTTTCCACTTCTTTTTCTGACACTTTGTTGTTAGAGTATAGGAATGCTATGGATTTTTGAATGTTGATTTTGTATCCAGAAACTTTACTATATTGTTTCTAGTAGTGTTCTTGTGGAGTCTTTGGGGTTTTCTATATAAAGAATCATGTCATCTGCAAATAGTGACAGTCTGACTTCTTTGTTTCCTATTTGGATGCCTTTTATATTTTTCTCTTGTCTGATTACACTTGCTAGGGCCTCCAATGTTGTATTGAATAAGAGTGGTGATAGTAGACAGCCTTGCCTTGTTCCTGATCTTAGAGGGAAGGTTTTTAGTTTTTCACCATTAAGTATAATGTTGTCTGAGGATTTGTCATATATGGCCTTCATTATGTTAAGATACTTTCCTTCTATACCAATTTTGTTAAGTGTTTTGATCATAAATGGGTGCTGTATCTTGTCAAAGGCTTTTCCTGCAACTATTGATATGATCATATGATTCTTATTTTTTAATTTGTTTATGGGGTGTATCATAGTAATTGCATATATTGAACCATCCCTGTGCCTCCAGAATGAATCCCACTTGATCATGAACATTTTAATATGTTGTTGTATTTGGTTCGGTAGTATCTTACTTAGGATTTTTGCATCTGTATTCATGAGAGATATTGGTCTGTAGTTTTCTTGCAGTTTGGCTAGTTTCTGCTCAGAATGAGCAATACACAACAGTGACATTTGCTATCAGGATAAAGCAGATCCTGTGGTTTCTGAAGTTGGAGAGGCAGGGAAGTTCCTCTTAACTGTAAACTACTAACATACTTTTTCTAACGCTATTAGAATAATATTAATTTGTTTCCCATAGTCATTGTCAGCAAGCTGTATCCACAAACAAACAAGTTAAGATACTCAAAAACACAGAAAGAGAGTACAGAAAATCACCATACATTTGAGAAAACACATCAGGAAAGAAGAAAGAAATGCAATAAAGAGAATTAACGCCTAAGAAAACAGTTAATATAGCAAGCAGGAAAAGCCTTAAAAATAAGTATAATAATATCTTCAAAGTATTCAAAAGGTCAGTTATGTTTATGAGAAAGAAATAACAAAAAATTCTTGGAAATTAAAAGCAGTTTACCTTCTTCGACCACAAATTTTTGCTGCTGCCCCTGGTGTCACTTGGGCACTCATTTGCTGCATATTATTTACTTTTTGTAAAGGAGTAGCTAAGGAGATACTGGTGCACACCCTGGGAAACAAAAGACCCTAGGAAGGAGTTAAAAGGCAAGGTGATCTTTTCAAAGTGACACCTCATTGCATTAACACCCTATTTAATATTTTCCTAATACCCTGAAGACGAACACAAATTTGGTAACATGGGCTTTAAGGGGTTGCATAAACCAGCATCTCTCTTCATTTTAGCTTGCCCTATGCTTCCTCTCATTGTCTCTGCACCACCGTCTACCTTTTACACTCCTTGGGCCTCTTCGTGTTGTGTCTCTGTCTGAAACACATTTCTTCCCTGTCTTCAGTGAAATGCTTCAGACTTCAGATCTGTCATACGTAAGAAAAAACAGAGTTACCTAACCTCCATACTTGGGTCAAATCTTCCTGTCGTTTCCTCCTGTGTACATACTTTTGGAACATTTATTAAAGTTTCACTTTTACATTCATTTATTTGACTATAAACTCCAGAGGTCAGATATCGAGTCTGTTTTTGATCACCATTATGTCTTAGCATTCACTAGGGTACCTAGATGTTTGCTGAATGAAAAAATAACATTCCAAATTCCTGTAAAATAAAATAATCTATACATTTTCAGAGTTAAAACATCCCAGGATTCTACATGTTTCATAAGTTTAAAAAATAGTTTTATCAAGACATAATTCATACACAATACAATTTATCCATTAAGCACACAATTCGTTTTTGTGTGTGTACTCACAAAATTGTGCAAATATTATCAGAATCTAATTTTAGATTATTTTTGTCCCCTTTAAAAGAAAATCTATATCCACTAGCAGTCATTCACAATTGTTACCTCCTCGCCTCAGTCCTAAACAACCATTAATGTATGTTAGGTCTCCATAGATTTGCCTATTCCAATACTTCATATAAATGGAATCATATTATATGTGAACTTTGGGAAATGGTTTCTTTTACTTAGCATAATGTTTTCAAGTTCCACACAGACTGCAGCATGTGTCAGTACTTCATTACTCAAATAATATTCCATGGTAAGCACATAGTATATTTGTTTATTAATCAGTTGATAGACATTTCAGTTATTTCCACTTTAGGGCTATTAACATCTGTGTATAAGTTTTTGTGTGGACATACATTTTCAGTACTCATGGGTATATACCTAGGAGCAGAATTGTTGGGTCATATGGTAACTCGCTGTTTAACTTTTTGAGAAATTGCCAAAAACTGTTGCACCATTTTATTACCGCTAGTAGTATGCAAAGGTTCCAATGTCTTCACATGTTACAACACTTGTTATTGAATGTTTTTTGATTATATCCATCCTAGTAGTTGCGAAGTGATACCTTACTGTGGTTTTGATTTGCATTTCTCTAATGACTCGTGCTGTTGAGCATCTTTTTCTGTTTCTTGTATATCTCCTTTGGAGAAATGACTATTCAAGTACTTTGACATTATTTATTTTTTAATTAAGTTTATTGGGGTAACATTGATTAATTTTTAAATTGTGTTATTTTGTTTTATTGTTGAGTTGTATGAATTCTTTATATATTCTAGATACAAGTGTCTTATCTAATATATGACTTGTAATATTTTCTCCCTTTCTGTGGTTTTTTTTTTCCACTTCCTTGATGATAACATTCGCAGTATAAAATTTTCAGGTTTTTGTGAATTTCAATTTATCTCTTTTTTCTTTTGATATTTGTATTTTTGGTGTGATATCTAAGTAATGCCTAATGCGAGGTTTTAAAGACTTACTCCTATATTTTCTTCTCACTCTTTTATAGTTTAAGCTCTAATACTTCAGTTCATGATTAACTCAACTCATGTTGAGTGATTTTCTTTAATTGTTCAATTACCATTGACAATCAATATTATTTTATATTAGTTTTAGGTGTACAGCACAGCAGTTAGACATTTGTATAATTTACAAAGTGATCACCCTGATAAGTCTAGTACCTATGTGGCACCATACATAGTTATTACAATATTATTGACTATATTACCTATGCTATTCTTTACATCCCCATGACTATTTTATAACTGCCAATTTGTACTTCTTGATCCCTTCACCTTTTCTGCCCATTCCCCAACACCCCTCCCATCTGACAACCATCAGTTTGTTCTTTGAATCTATGAGTCTGTTTCTATTTTGTTTGTTTGTTTACTTTGTTCTTTAGATTCCACATATAAGTGAAATTTATGGTCTTTGTCTTTCTCTGTCTGACTTACCTCATTTAGCACTCTCTAGGTCCATTCATGTTGTCACAATTCGCAAGGTTTTATTCTCTTTTAAAGACTGAGTAATATTCCACTGTATGTATATATATGTATGTGTGTCTGTGTGGGTATATGTATGTGTGCGTGTGTATATATATATATCTTCTTTATCCTCTTTTTTATGCAAATATCGATGAGCACTTAGGTTGCTTCTATATCTTGGATATTGTAAATAATGCTACAATGAACATAGGGATGCATATGTCTTTTCAAATTAGTGTTTTGGATTTCTTCAGATAAATGCCCACGAGTGGAATTGCTAGGTCATATGGTAGTTCTATTTAAAATTTTTAAAAGAAACTCCATACTGTTTTCCACGGTGGCTGCACCAATTTGCAATCCCACCAAAAGTGCATGAATGTTCCCTTTTCTCCACATCCTTGCCAACACTTGTTTGTTGATTTATCAATGATGGCCATTCTGACAGGTGTGAGGTGATATCTCATTGTGGTTTTAATTTGCATTTCTCTGATGATTTAGTGACTTTGAACATCTTTTCATATGTCTATGGGCGATCTGTATGTTCTCTCAGGTCTTCTGCCCATTTTTTAATTGGATCATTTGCTTTTTAGTTCTTAAGTGGTATGAGTTTTTTATAATTTTTTATATTAACATCTTATTGGATTTATCATTAGCAAATATCTTCTCCCATTCAATAGGTTGCCTTTTCATTTTGTTAATTTTCTTTGCTGGGCTAAACTTATTAGTTTAATGTAGTCTTATTTGTTTAATTTTTCTTTTGTTTCCCTTGCCCAAGGAAATAAATAAAAAATAAATATTACAAAGAACAGTGTCAAGAGAGTTTACTACCTATCTTTCCTTTGAGGAGTTTTATGGTTTTGGGTCTTCCATTTAAGTCTTTAATCCATTTTGAGTTGATTCTTGTATATGGTGAAAGAAGGTGATTTAGTTTCATTTTTTTGCATGTATCTGTCCAGTTTTCCCAACAGCATTTATTGAATAGACTATCTTTACCCCATTGTATATTTTTGCCTCCTTTGTCATAGTTAACTGACCATTGAAGCATGGGTTTATTTCTGGGCTCTCTATTCTGTTCCATTGATCTATATGTCTGGGTTTTTTTTTTTTCCCCCATCTTTATTGAAACATAATAGACAATTACTTGCTTGAATTTAAATTGTATAATTCAATGAGTTTTTTTTCAATTATAGTTGGCATACATTAATATACCAGTTTCAGTTGTAAAGCAGCAATCAGAGATCCACATAACTTGCAAAGTGATCACCCCACTAAATCTAGTAGCCCTCTTCCCTTTTACATCTTTATTACAACATTATTAGCCATCTTCCTATGGTACACTCTACATCTTCATGTCTATTCTACAACTATCTATTTGTACCTCTTAATCCCTTTGTCTTCCCTCCCCCAACTCTCCTCCCATCTAGTATCCTTCTAAATATTCTCTGTATCTATGAGTTTATTTCTGCTTTTGTTGTTGTTGTTGATTTTGTTCTTTAGATTCTACATGTATGCGAAATCATGATATATTTGTCTTTCTCTATCCGACCCTCTAGGTCTATCAAGGCAACATCTTTTCCATCTCTTTCCTTTTATTCTCTGTGTGTCTTTTAATCTGAAGTGAGTCTCTTATAGGTAGCATATGTAGGGATCTTTTCTTATCCATTCAGCCACTCTGTCGTTTGGCTGGAGCACTTAATTCTTTTCCATTTGAAATACTTGTTGATAGGAATGTAGTAATTGCCATTTTTTATTCCTTTTTTTGATACATGTTTTTTTTCTTCTTAAAGAAGTCCCTCCAACATTTCCTGTAATACTGGCTTGGTGATGATATATTCCTTTAGTTTATTTTTGTCTAGGAAGCCCTTTATCTGTCCTTCGACTCTAAATGATAGCTTTGCTGGATAAAGTATTCTTGATTATAGATCCTGGGTTTTCATCACATTGAGTATTTTGTGTCAAACCCTTCTGTCCTGCATAGTTTCTTTTGAGAAATCAGCTGCCAGTCTTATGGGCGCTCCCTTGTAGGTAACTAACTGTTATTCTCTTGCCACTTTTAAGATTTTCTCTTTGCATTTAAGATTTGGCATTTTAATTATGATGTGTCTTGGTGTGGGCCTCTTTGGGTTCCTTATTTTTGGGACTCTCTGAGCTTCCTGGGGTTTTATGTCTATTTCCTTCACTAGGTTAGGAAAGTTTTTCATCATTATTTCTTCAAAAGTCTCTTCAACATCTTGTTTTCCTTCAAGTACCCCTATGACACAAATAATGTTACATTTAATAGTGTCCCATAGGCTCCTTAAATTATTGTTACAGTCCTGACCTCTTTTTTCTTGCCATTCTGATTGAGTGTCCTTGGCTTTCTCATCCTCTATATGTCATTTTATCCTCTTCTTTATTAATTTTGTTTTTTCCATTTAATATACTTCTCATCTCAGATAATGTGTTCTGAGTTCAGTTTCTGACTGGTTCCTTTTTATAATTTCCATTTCCATTTTTATGTTTTTTTATCTCTGTTAAAGTTCTCACTGAATTCATCTACACTTCCCATAAGTTCATTGAGCATCTTTATAACCAGTGTTTTGAACTCTGCATCTGGTAGATTGCTTGACTCTATTATTTCTGGATCTCTGTTCTGTTCTTTCATATGGTTTTTGCTTCTTTGTCTTCCCATTTTGGCTGCCTTTCTGTGTCTGTTTCTATGTACTAAGCAAAGCTCTTAAGTCTCCCAGTTTCATTAGTGTGGCTTTACATGGTAGGTGTCCAGTGGCACAGTCCTGAGAGGGGTTCAGCTGCAGGCTAAATTTAGCCCCAGCCTGTGCCTCTTCAGGGCCATGTGTTAAGATTCAGAAAGCAATCCACAGATGCTGTGCTTATAGTTGCCTCAAAAGGCCACACCAGAAACTGAGGCCAGTTGCCACGAATGTGAGTCTAGGAGCTGCTCAGCAAGGAGCACCTAACTTGCTGAGCATACACTTGAATGTGTCTTGGGTGGGGCTGTGAGTTGCGGGAGGCGGAGTTTCAGGGAATGCTCTGGGTGGAGCAACTTGTTATCCAGTTTGATGATGTCTTTGCTATGGCAGTGCTGAGTCTGTGGGCTGGGAGTGGGAGGACTCAACAGGGAACAATGGATACTGCTGGCACTTCTGTACAGGGTGAGTCTCACTTTGGCCCTCACTCTGACAACTCAGTGTCCCCCTTTAAGTCCCTGCACAGCTGAACCAGCACTGGTGCTCAGAGCAAGCAGGTCCGTCCCCCCAAAAGTCCTCTTGCAGACAGGGCTTCTCTACGAGGCGTCTGCAGCTGCCACAGCCTCCATCCCACTCAGCCGCCCAGCAGCCTTGTGTCCTCTCCTTGTCCCACTTTCTGCTGTTGCAGGGTGATTTCTTAGATTTCTCCCTAGTTGTATGGCTTATTCATCTAGATCCCAGGCGACCTTCTTTGCTGTTTGGTCCTCGTTTCTATCACAGCCCCAATTTGGTCGCCAGAGGGATGAACAGAGCCTCTATCATCTATGTCATTTTTTTTCTCCCTCCTATGTGTCTGTTTTTATGTCAGTACCATGCTGTTTTGATTACTATAACCTTGTAGTATAGTTTGATATCAGCTAGCATAATGCCTCCAACTTTGTTCTTCTTTCTCAAGATTGCTGTGTCTATACAGAGTCTTTGCGATTCCATATTAATATTTGGATTATTTGTTCTAGTTCTGTGAAAAATGCCATTGACATTTTGATAGGAATTACATTGAACCTATAGGTTGCGTTGGGTAGTTTGAACTTTTTCCTATCCAAGAGCATTGTATATGCTTCCACTCATTGTCATTTGATTCTCTTCTTTATTCACTTCCCCAGCAGGTAGGGCTTTCAACATAAAAATTGACCATTTGATTCTAAAATTTATATTCACTATGAAACATTGGAGATCTTGCTTCCTAGCAATTGTTGTCAGTTTTTGACTCTAATAAACTCGTATAAATTTTTTTTAAAAAATAAAATATATATAAGATGAAAAGGGCCAATAAAAGTCAAGACGTTTATAAAGAACAACTAAATATGAAACTACTCTATAGACAAAAAGGCAATAGAAGTCTACAGGAATTAAGACAGGAATATTGAAACAAATTAGAAACTAGACCAGGAGAAAAGATCAGAGCCCCCAAACTGACCTACACATATGTGGACGTATTACTTATGACAAAGGAAGTACTGTAGATTATTGACAAAAATACGTTCAAGATCATTTAGATAGCCATATGTAAAGAAGCAAATCTTGAAACCTATCTTAACCATCCACAAAAATTAATTACATAAAGTAACTTTAAATGTGAATTTTAAAAAATGCTTTCATAAGATAATTTATTTTTATAATGTTGATGTAGAGAAAGATTTCTGAAACAGATCACAAAAAGCACTAGCTATAAAGGAAAGGTTGGCAAATTGGATGACATTCAAATTAAGCATTTCTTTTTAATTAGAATTCATCATTAGAAAGTGAAGAGGAAAGTCCCAGAGTGAGAACAGATATATGAAACATAAAAAACTGACAGAGGGCTCACATTCAGACTATATAAAAAATTTATACACGTCAATAAGAAAAATAAAATCTAATAGAAAAATAGATAGAAGACCCAAACAAGTAATTTATGAAGTAAAATATTCAGATGGTGTTTGGTTTCAATAATAACTATGTAAATGAAAATTAAAATTTGATTGAGATGCCACCACACATCCTCCAGAACAGTTAAAATTAAAAAGACTGACAATACTAAGTATTGGTGAGGATGCAGAGCAATGAGAACTCTCATTTACAGTTGGAGGGAGTATACTGTGTCTGGCAATATATACTAAATGTAAAATTCAGCATATCTTAAAACCGAGATATTTTACTCCTGGGGTAACAGAAATGCATGCACATGTGCATCAAAAGAGATTTTCAAGAATATGTGTAGCATCATTATTCATAATAGATTAAAAAAAAAATTAAAAAACATCCAAATGAGGCTCCTGATTACTAGCTTAGAAGTTATTACGTCTATCCTCAGAAGAAGAAAAAGTTGTAAAAACTAAAAATTAACAACTTTTTTTTTGGAGATATTATTGATGTATAACATTGTATAAGTATAAGGTATGCAACATGTAGATTTGATATTTATATATTATAATATAATATGACATAATATATATTATAATTTAATTATCACCATAGTGTTAGCTAATGCCTCTTTTACATCACATAATTATCATTTCTTTTTTGTGGTGAAAACATTTAAAATTTAGTCTCTTAGTAGCTTTGAAATATATAATACAGTATTGACTATAATTACTATACTGTATATTAGATCTTTAAAATTTATTCATCTTCTAGTTGCAAGTTTGTACCATTAAACAACATCTCCCCAATTCTCCCATTTCCCAGTCCCTGGCAATCATCTTTTTACCCTGTTTTTATGAGTTTGGCTCTTTTAGATTTCACATAAAAGTGACATCATACAGTATTTGTCTTTGTCTGATGTGTCACATTTATTGATTTTCATATGTTGAACTATCCTTTCATCCTGCTTGATCACAGTGTATGATCCTTTTAAAGTGTTGGTGAATTCAGTTTGCTAATAATTTGCTGAGAAATTTTGCATCTGTATTCATCAGGAATATTGGTCTATAATTTTCTTATAATCTCCTTATCTGGCTTTGGTATCAGGGTATAAAATGACCTCATAAAATGATTTTGGAAGTGTGCCTTCCTCTTAAATTTTTTGGAAGAGTTGAGAAGGATTGGTGTTAACTTTAAAAAAAAATAACAATAACAGATTTTACTTGCAAGCTTCAAATCTTATTTAAGAAGTTTCTAATAAAACCCAGAGACAATGGGGAAGAAAAAAATAAGTACAGGGAGGAAATTTTAGCCTCTAACATCTGTAGTCACATCAAAGAGTAAACACAATATAACTTATAGCCAGATATATAAAACCTTACATTAAAAGCATACTTGTGGTGTGGTTCCATAGAGTAGTGGTTATCACATCTGCTTTTCACGCAGAAGGTCCTGGGTTTGATCCCCAACGGAGCCATGGCCCATACCCTGGGCGTGCCAGGCCCCAGGTGCTCCAGGCCATGGGTGTGCTAGGCCCCCTGAATGTGCCAGGCCCCGGGTGTGCGCAACAAGCACATGGGAGGAGATACCTCACCTTCAGAGATCCAGTTCCTAAGGGGAGACGGCAACATCATAGATCAGGAGTGGAAGTAGGGGAGTGGGGTATTAGAATAAATAAAATAAATAAATAAATATATTTAAAAAAATCTAAAAAAGAACATATTTGCTTCAGTCCTTTTACCTAGTGCAACATGTCCATTTTCAACAAAAATTACAAAGCATGCTAAAAAGGGAAAAACATAGCTTGAAGAGATAAAGCAAACATCAGAACCAGGCTCAGATATGAGGGAAACTTTGGAATTATCAGACCATGAATTTAAAATATGTATGATAAATATGCTAAGGGCTCTAATGACAAAAGTAGACAACATGCAAGAACAGAGGAGTAATGTAAGCAGAGAGATGGAAGCTCTAAGAATAAAAAAAAAAAATGCTAGAAAAAAACCCCACTGTCACAGAAATGAAAAATGCCTTTGATGGACTTATTAATAGCCTGAACATGCCAAGGAAAGAATCAGTGAGCTTGAAGATATATCAATAGAAACACCCCAAATTAAAAAGCAAAGAATAAAAAGGGAAAGAAATAGAGTAGAATGTTCAAGAAGTGTGGCACACTTTTAAAAGATATAACATACACATAAGAGGAATACCAAAAGAAGCAAAAAGAGAGAAAAGAACGGAAGTATTTGAAGTAATTATGGCTGAGAATTTTCCTAAATTAATGATAAACACCAAATCACATATCCAGGAACTCAGCAAATACAAAAAATTGATACTTGTGCATATCATATTCAACTGTAGAAAAATTAAAGAGAAAGTGAAAAGAGCCTAGAGAGGGAAAAATACCTTATCTTTAGAGGGACAAAGATAAAAATTATTTTAGACTTCTCTTCAGAAACCATGCAAGCAAGAAAGAAAAACTCTACCAACCTAGAATTTTGTATTCAGCAAAATTTTCCTTCAAAATGAAGGAGAAATAAACACTTTCTAGATTTAAAAAAAAAATTGAGGGAATTTGTCACCAGCAGATCTGCCTATCAAGAAATGTTAAATGAGATGTTTTTAGAGAAAAAGAAAATTATATATAAAATTGGTTTCCTCCTCTGAGGTACTGGCCTACACTACTCGGTGTGAATAGGGAGAACTCGTTCAGCACCCGGCCCTCTATTCATGCTGAATAGTATGACACAGAGCACAATGTATTGTTGGCTTAAAAAGAAATAAAAGACTTGCTTTCTCAAGCTACAGCTGCAACCTCTACATTTAAAAATACTGAGATGGGTACCTACAGACAAGATGGCAAGCTAAGTAAAAGTGAGGTTAACCACCTCCCAAGACTGCCTTAAAATTACAACCAAACTATAAAACAATCAACTTGGAGAACCACCTAAAGTCTAGCTGATCATAACACAAATATCTGAGGATATAAAGAAAAAGCCATATTGAGATAGGTAGGAGGGCTGAGACACAAAACAGACTGGTCCGTCAACAGCACATGGTAGTTGAGCAACAGGAGGGAGAGCGTGGCTGCAGAGGCCACCCCACTGAAGGAACAAGCGGTCCTAGTCCCACATAGGAGCTCCCCAACCCATGGCTCCAGTCCCAGGAAGAGGAGTTCCCACAAAATCTGACTGTAAAAATCAGTGGGGATTCTGGCCATCTGGGTGAGATGTAAGGAACCTGAAAACCCAGTGTCTCCTTAAAGGGCCCACACACAGACTCACTCATTCTCACACTCACCTTGGGTTCTGGGGGTGGGTCAGTAACTCAAGAGGTGCAAGTGACATACAGGAAAAGACTGAGAAGTGTCACACCAGAGCAAGGACTGGAGGGACAGTTGCCATTGTCCCTTTGTCGGGCCCACCTCTGGGGCAGTCTATAGACAGGTGCCATTTTGCCTGTTGTAACGCAGGAGCACCAAACCTGGAACTTGCACCTGGGTTTGAATATTCCGGAAAAACCACCAGAAGGACCAGAGGGGTGAGAAATGCCATTTATTAGTCATGAGGCAGGGAAGCTTCAGCAGCAGCTGGTTGGAGCTGCACCTGACCAAATGCAAACAGAGTTTTTTGTGCCCACAGCAGAGGGAGGGAATATCTCACTGGGGGAGCAGCCACCTTCTCAGATGGATGGGAGCAAGATGTGCTGCTTGGTTACAGGAGCAGATAACATCCATGGGATCAGTGGAAAACGTTCTTGGGAGTAGGTACTGCTGAAAGCTCTTTGTGTTCTGCTTTCCTTGGCTGCTGGCTGGATAGCTATCAATCTTCTGAGCATGTGGAAGGGCTCTGTTCTGAGTCAACCCTACACATGTGTTGAACTCTTCCCCTCAACGGCTAATTTTGAAGCTGCATTGGCCAGGTGAGAGCCGCCTGCTCCACCCTGTTTCCCTGGGGCCCTGCTCCATCCAGCCCACAAATTGCCAGTTGCTGGCCTGTTGCCAGGAAGCTGGCCTCACCCTGAGCCTTTTTGGGGGCCAGTATTCAAAGGTAGGCAATGGCTTTTGGCTTGTGTGGTCCACGCATTTCGGGGGAGACTTTTGCCAGTGGGCCACGGATGCCAGCCCGAGCTGCAATGTCTCTTGGGCAGATCGTGGAGGTCTGCGGGCCTGAGGCAGGCGGTGAATTTTTCAGAAGCCCCCAAACTCAGCACTGGCAGCAATTTTCAATCTTTATTAGCCCGACAGGATGGGTTTGCTCCATCCCATGTCTCTCTGAGACCATGCCCTGCCCCACACCACCCCACCCACAAATTACCCAGGCAAGCCTATTGCCAGGAAGCTAGTCCCACCCTGTGCTTTCCTTGGGCCATAAATTAGACAGCAAAGATCTCTCATCTCCCACAGCCCACATCTGGCCTGCGCATTTTGGGAGAGAATTTGGTGGTCGGCCAATGCCAGCCTGAGCTACAGAATCTCTTGGCAGATTTTGGGCGTCTATAGGCTCAAGGCAAATGGTGGCTGGCTTTGCTGTGATGTGAAAATTTTGCCAGAGGCCACAGGCTCAGCACTGGCAACAATTCTGAATCTGCATTGGTCTGACAAGATCAGCTAGTTCCACCCCATGTCTCCCTGAAACCCCGTACTACTGAGCCCACAAATTACCAGTGGCAAGCTCATTTGTAGGCAACTAGCCCCACCTTGTGCTTTCCCTGGGCCACAAAATAGCAAACAACAACTTTCAGCTTGCATGACCCATGCATAGCCTGTGCATCCTGGGAGAGACTTAGGTGGCATGCCACAAGCCCCATGCAGAGCTACAGTATTTCTTGAACAGATCTTGGATGTCTGTGGGCCCGAGGCAGGCAGCAGCTGTCCTTCCTGCAATCTGAGACGTTTGCAGGAAGCCGCAGATTCAGCACTGGCACGAAACCTGAATCTGCATTGGACAGGGGAAATCTGCTTACTTTACCCCCAGTGACTCCTTGGATCCCTGCCTATGAGGTTAATTCAGAACATAGCCCTTCTACGTACTCAGAAAACTGCTAGCTATCTGGCCAGCAGCCAATGAAGGCAGTACACAAAGGGCTTTTGGCAGTGCCTGTTTCTAAGGATGTTTTCTGCTGCTCTCATGGACATTGTCTGCTCCTGTAACCAAGCAGCACATCTTACTCCCATCTGCCTGAGAAGGAGGCTGCTTCCCCAATGAGATTACTCCTCCTTCTGCTTGTGGGCATAAAAATATTGCTTGCCTTTGGCTGGGTGCCTTTTCCTACAGCTCCAACCAGCTGCTGCTGAAGCTTCCCTTCCCTGTGAGTAATAAATGGCATGTCACACCCCTCTAGTCCTCCCTGGTGGTTTTTCTGGAATATCCCAGGTGCAAGTTCCTGTCCTGGAACTCGAGTACTACTAAAAGGCTCTTTTTAGCTGAAGAGTCTTACGAGCAACTGGCAGTTAGCCTCAGGCCTTGAGGTATACTGGTGCTTTCATTAATCCACCCCAGGCCTGCTACTGGGGGTAACCAAACTTGGTTTGCAGCGTGGTCTCTCCCATTTGCCTCCAGATACAGCATAGGCAGCAACCATTTGCGGATTACTTTGTGGCTCCTACCAGGTAGCCCTGAGAAATCAAAGGCAGTGGCTGAACTTGGTCTACATGGGAACCCCTCCCAAGGGGCCACAGAACCAACATACCTTCAGGCTGGTGTCACACCACAAGAGAACACCACCTGACTAGCCCCATAAGTGACATATCCAAAAGGTGGTCCCAAGAGGTTCACAAATCTGTTGGGGTGAATACCACTCTGCGGAGTTAGCCTCTAGCAACTCATACCCGGTGAGTGTGTCCAATCCCCACAGCCTGAGAATCAATCCCATCCACTGATGTATTAACAGAAATCAAGGCTTAACTACAAAATACACAAGGAGAACATACACAGCCCACACAAGGAACACACCCAGAGCCCCCAATGTAGGTGATCAGGAAGATTGCACCACTAGGCACACAGGACACCTACTACATAAGGCCACCTGGCCAAGGCTGGGAGATGTAACATAGAAACAAACACAGAGAGGCAACCAAAATTAGAAAAGAGAGAAATGTGCCTCAAATAAAACAACAGGAGAAAACTCCAAAAAAAAAAAAATTAATTAATTAATTAATTAAATGGAAGCAAGCAACCTACCAGAGATAGAGTTCAAAATATTGGTTATAAGAATGCTTAATGAACTGAGGGAGAAAATAGGTGATCTCAGTGAGGACTTCAACAGAGAGATAGTAAGCAAGAAAAAGAAAATAGAAACCATGAAAAAAATACCCAGTCAGCAATAAAAAATACAATTATTGAAATGAAGAATACACTAGAAGGAATCAACAAGATTAGATGATGCAAAGGATCAAATAGGTTAGTTAGAAGACAAGGTAGCAGGAAACACCTAATCAGAACAGCAACAGAAAAAAAAAGAATTTAAATAACTGAGGAAAGTTTAAGAGACCTACCAACATTCTCACCATAGAGGTACCAGAAAGAGAAGAGTCAGAAAAGGGCTTGAGAATCTATTTGAAGAATAGGTTAACAGAAAACTTTCCTAACATGGCAAAGGAAATAGACATACAAGTCTAGGAAGCACAGTCTCAAACAAGAGGAATCCAAACAGACCCATACCAAGACATATCATCATTTACATGCTAAAGGTTAAAGACAGAGAATCCTAAAAGCAGCAAGAGAAAGGCAGCTAGTTACTTACAAGGGTATTCTCATAAGAATGTCAGCTAAGTTTTCAACAGAAACTTTGCAGACCTGAAAGGATTGGCATGAAATATTCAAAATGATGAAAAACAAGGACCTAAAATAAAGACTACTCAACCCAGCAAGGTGACCCATTAAAATTGACGGTGAGATAAAGAGCTTCCCAGACAGGAAAAAGCTAAAGGAATCATCACAAACAAACCAGAATTTTAAAAAATGTTAAGGGGATTTTTGTAAAAAGAAGGGGAGAATAACTCATAAATATGAATAATAAAATGACAATAACTATGTACCTATCGATAATCACTTTAAATGTAAATGGATTAAATGCTCCAATCAAAAGATATAGGGTAGCTGAATGGGTAAGAAAAGAAGATCTATATATATATACTGTCTACAAGAGACTTACTTCAGATTGGAAGACACACAGACTGAAAGTAAAGGGATGAAAAAAGCTATTTCATGCAAATTAAAGTGAAAAAAAAAAGAGTTGAGGTAGTAATGCTTATATCAGACAAAATAAAATTTAAAACAAAGGCTATAATAAGAGACAAACGATTACATAATGATAAAGGGATTGATATAAGAGGCCATAACCCCAGTAAACAAATATGCACTCAACATAGGAGCTCCTAAATATATAAAGCAATTATCAACTGACATAAAAGGGAGAGATTGACAGGAATAAACTCATAGGAGGAGATTTTAACACACCATTGACACCAATGGACAGATCTTCCAGACAGAAAATCAAAAGGGAAACAGCAGCCTTATATGACACACTATACCAATTATATTTAACTGATATTTTTAGAGTGTTTCACCCCAAAGAAGCACATGAAACATTTTCCAGGACAGACCACATGTTAGGCCACAAAACAAGTCTCAATAAATTTAAGAAGATTAAAATTATGTCAAGTATCTTCTCTGACCACAATTGTATGAAATCAACTGCAAGAAAAAAAAAACTGGAAAATATACAAACACATGGAGGCTAAAGAATATGCTACTAAACAATGAATGGGTTAACGATAAGATCAAGGAAGAAATAAAAAAATACCTAGAGACAAATGAAAATGAAAACACAATGAGTCAAAATCTATGGGACACAGTGAAAGCAGTCCTAAGAGGGAAATTTGTAGCCATACAGGCCTATCTCAAGAAACAAGAAAAATTCCAAATAAGCAATCTAATCTTACACTTAAAAGGACTGGAACAAAAACAGCAAACAGAACCCAAAGTGAGTAGGAGGAAGGAAATAATAAAGGTTAGAGAGGAAATAAACAAAATCAAGTCTAGGAAAATAATACAAAAGATCAATGAAACCAAGAGCTGGTTCTTTGAAAGATTAAACAAAATTGACAGATCTTTAATGACGCTCATCAAGAAAAAAGGAGAGAGGACCCAAATAAATAAAATCAGAAGTAACTACAAACTCTACAGAAATACAAAAGATTATAAGAAAATACTATGAGCAATTATTTGCCAACAAATTGGACAATCTGGAAGAAATGAATACATTTCTAGAAATGTACCATCTCCCAAGACTGAGTCAAGAAGAAATAGAAAATCTGAACAGACTGATTGTCACCAACAAAATCGAATTGGTAATGAAAAAACTTCCAAAAAACAGAAGTTCTGGACTGACTGGCTTCATAGGTGAATTTTACCAAAGATTCGAAGTGCAATTAACATCTATTCTTCTCAAACTATTCCAAAAAATTCAAGAGGAAGGAAGGCTCCCTAACTCTTTTTTTAAGGCCACCATTACTCTGATGCCAAAAGCAGACAAAGACATTACAAACAAACAAACAAACAAAAAACTATAGGCCAATATCCCGGATAAACATTGATGCAAAAATCCTTAACAAAATATTAACAAATCAAATTCAGTAATACATTAAAAATATCATACACCATGATCAAGTGGGATTTATTCCTAGGAAACAAGGTTGGTTTAATATCTGCAAATCAATTAATGTGATATACCACATTAACAAATTGAATGATAAAAATCATATGATTATATCAATAGATAAAGCATTCAAAATAATCCAGCATCCAGCAAAGTGGGAACAGAGGGAACATACCTCAATAATAAGGGCCATATATGACAAACCTATAGTTAACATCTTACTCGATGGGGAAAAGCTAAACATGTTTTCCTTAACATCGAGAACAAGATAAGTATGTCCATTTCCATCACTTCTATTCAACAGAGTATTGGAAGATCTAGCTACAGCAATGAGACAAGAAAGAGAAATAAAAGACATCCAAATTGGAAAGAAAGAAGTAAAACTGTCATTATTTGCAGATGACATGATACTATACAGAAAGAACCCTGAAGACTCCACCAAAAATCTGTTAGAACTGATCAATGAATTCAGTAAAGTAGCAGGATACAAAATTAATATTCAGAAATCAGTTGCTTTTTTATACACCAATGATGAACTATCAGAAAGAGAAATTAAGAAAACGATCCCATTTACAATTACATCAAAAACAAAATACACAGTAATCAAATTAATCAAATTAATCAAGGAGGTAAAAGACCTGTTCTCAGAAAATTATGTCATTGAAAAAAGAAATTGAAGAAGATGCAAATAAATGGAAGCATAGACCATGCTAATGGATAGGAAGAATCAACATCATTTTAATGGCCATACTACCTAAAGCAATCTATAGACTAAATACAATCTCTATCAAAATACCAACGGCGTTTTTCACAGAACTAGAACAAATAATTCAAAAATTTATATGGAACCATAAAAGATCCCGAATAGCTATGGAAATCTTGAGAAAGAGGAACGAAGTTGGAAGTATCACACTAGGTGATATCAAACTATACTACAAGGCTATAGTAATCCAAACAACATGGTTCTGACATAAAAACAGATACAGAGATCAATGGAACAGAATAGAGAGCCTGGAAATAAATTCATACCTCTATGGTCATCTAATCTATGACAAAAGAAGCAAGAATATACAATGGGGTAAAGACAGCCTCTTCAACAAATGGTGTTGGGACAGACACATTTCAAAAAAGAAAAATGAAACTGGACCACCTTTTTATACTATATACAAGAATAAACTCAAAATTATTGAAGACTTAAATGTAAGACCTGAAACCATAAAACCTCTTGAAGAAACTATAGGCCGTTATCTCTCTGATATTGCTACCAGTAATTTCTTTTCAGACATTTCTCCTTGGGCAAGGGAATCAAAAGAAAAAATAAACAAATGGGACTACATCAAGCTAAAAAGTTTTGCACAGCAAAGGAAACCATCAACAAAAGGAAAAGACAATCTATTTAATGAGAGAAGATATTTGCCTATGATACATATGATAAGAGGTTAATATCCAAAATTTATAAAGAACTCATACAATATAACAACAAAAACAACAAATCAATTAAAAAATGGGCAGAGGACCTGAATATGTATTTCTCCAAAGAGGAAATATGGCCAATTAGTGCTCAAGATCACTAATCATCAGAGAAGGCAAATTAAAACCACAATGAGCTGTCACTTCATACGTCAGGATGTGTTCATCAATAAATGAAAAAACAAGTGTTGGTGAGGATGTGGAGGAAAGGGAACCACTGTTGGTGTGATTGCAAATTGGTACAGCCACTATGGAAAACAGTATGGAGGTTCTTTAAAAAGTATGAGGAATTGAAGGCTACCAATCAGCTCCTGGGCTACAAGATACCCAGCCCTTGCCTTCAGCTGATCCCACTAACAGCGGCAATCCTTTCCTTCCAGCAAGGTAGAACCTAGGGTCTCTGACAACTCAAAGCAGTTGAGAGTTAGGAACCTGTCATGCTCACTTTTACTTCATTCTCTAATATAGAAAATCAGTGCATGAAGATCAAAAGTCAGAGTGGAAGGCCAGCAGAACAGACTAAGTGCCTGCTATTCCCCTACTCAACTTGGAGACCACCAACTACCTGCAGCACAACCTTCAAGGGTGGCCTTGTGGCCTTTTTCCATCCATAACACCAGCAATTGTGGTAGAGCCCTAGGCAGAACCAACTGTCTCTATGGTGTATCCTCCATAGGAAATTCGCTCCACATGGGGCAGCTCAGGACCAGCAGAATTTGTCTGGAGGTGTGACCCCAGCCTCTCCCTCAACAGCTAGATCTGGCAGGGGGCTACTGAGAGTTTTCTCACCTTCATAGGCACCTGTATTTCAAGTTGGCCAGAACGATCTAGCACACAGCTCAAAACAGAGTGGAGTCCATCAAACATCCTAGAACATTGGGAGGTCAAGTTGTGCTCTCTGCACTTTACACAGAGCATAAAGATCCTGACCTCTATGGAACCCAGTGAAGTGGTGCAAGCGATGGCCAGGTGCTGGCCACAAACAGCTGTGGGTGGGAGCAGTAAAACAAGTACATACTGCTGTGTGTGGGATCAGGGATATTTTGTGGATGAGGCTGATTTAAGCCAAGAGTCAAAGGATAGATTCATCCAGATGCTGTAGTCTACCCACTATATTTTGGGTACTGCTATTAAATGTGAATAATGACCAAAAACAAACAAAAGGGTTTATAGTCTGGTGAGGCAAACATTTATCAAGTAATCAGATAAAATAAATATAAATGTACATGGGAAGCAATTGAAGTGTCCTACAGAAAATTGTGATGTAAATAATAACCTGTTCTTTTGATTTAATGTTATGTAGCCATTGAAATTGTTTCAAAGAATTATAAAATGATTGCGATAACTCTGGGCACTTAAAAAGTGGGACATAATCACTATTTTATAAAGGAGTATAATCCTTATTCTATAAAAACAAATGCATATTTGCCTATGAATAGGAAAGTTGGTTATATAGCACATTGAACATAATCTCTTGAGATTATGAAGCACAGAGCATGTTCTCATTAAATTATATTGGTTTTGCCAGATAGCAAGTAGATTTGTTTTTTTTTTTTTCATCATATAATTTAGTTAGATGCCTTGCATGCTTTAATTGAGGAACTAAAGCCTTAACATGTGTTCTTTCTCTGTTGATTGTTTTATTTTGTTTTTGGTGGGGCGGAGAAGTAATCTAAATGTCACTGTTCTTGTTGAATGGGACAAGCGTGGTCCTGGTGAAAACCCATTTACCATGGGGCTCCTGAAAATGTGACTTAGGCACTGATTCCCTCTCAGTGTCTGCCCAAGCAGAATTCATCCTCTGTCTGCTGTTTGTTTTGGTTTGATTTGGTTTTAGTCAGCTACTTCTGAAGACAAAAACTTGTATTCAAAGGGATATTTTCCAGAAATGCTTCCAGGGGTGATGACGGGAGTTTGATTTCTAAATGAGCATCCTTGAGCATCTAATTCAATACCTTTGTTATTAATCAGTATTTGGATTGTTCTGGAGTAGTTCCTCATTCACAGTGATAGCTCCCATCTTCTCCCATCTCTACCCAAAATGACTGTTTTGTTTGCAAATTTTACCTTTGGAAGACACTGATGTGCTATTACTTTTATCAGCTTTAAAAACAGCAATTCTAATTTCTGAATTTGTGTGTGTGTGTGTGTGTGTGTTTAAAGTAGCTGGTTATTTTCATATAAAATATTTATTGAAGAACTGATGAATATAATGTAAAAGCAGACTAGGGCATATAATTTGTTATAAGCTGTGAAAATTCTAGAAGTTTTTCTTCTGATCTGTAATAGTTCCCCCCTCAAGAAAGCTTTTCTTTGTTTTATAACTTGTTTTCAACACCCACTGAAACATTTAAACTGACATAATTCTGATGGACAGGATAATGTTAAATGCTACTTGTCTTTTATGCCACCTGGATTTACCCTGCTTTGCACAATAGAGATACCAAAGGTCAGTCTTATGAAGACAGGGTTATTTTTACATTATGATATTAAAGTTGCTGGAATAACCTCTTACTGCTTTCTTTATACCCCCAAATTATACATTTGAGACTCATGCTTTTAAGTCTTGAAGACTTTTCATCATGATTTTCTGTTAAAATACAAATATCTGGGCTGGAAAATAGCTGTCATACATAATTTTAACCAGGGTTTCCTACCAGCCACCTGAGAGGACAGAGCAGAATTACCAGGTTGGTGAAGTTCTCATTACTGCTGGGCCTTTGGGAAGAGCTGGCAGGAAGCTGGTCTCACCGAGGACTTTCCATGGCTGACCCTGGTTCTGCAGTGATAGCAGCTCCTATTGTACGGGGTTATAAAATTAGTCAGAAAAGGGTAAGGATAATACATATGTATTTTACCTGCTTGAAACTTGGCATTTACTTCTGGGGTTTATTTTTTTATATCAATTAATTTATAATTGATTCCACTTTCTCTTCCCTTATCTTCCAACCTCTGCTCTTTTCAGAGATAACTGCAGGGAAGATACTGTGATTTTATACCTAAGCATTTGTTACAATTCTTTTCTGCTATTATGTGAAACTATGGATCCTCCTGCCTCTCAACCATCTTCCCTTCCCTTTCTCAGTTCTGCTTGTAAGTTTTTGAACATGTCAGTGAGGGTGCAGTTGAGCCATTTTGTTGAAATGAATTTTCATTTACCAATGTGCGAAGAGTATACATTCAGGGACCCAAAACAAGTATATGTACAAAGAGTGTTTGAGAAAATTATATGTTTACCCTAACACTGTGATGAAATGATGAAGTCTAGTCTTTCCTTTTCCCCTGGGCTTGACTTGCAGCCCCTGAGATGTCATCTCTCTTCGAGAAAGGTGCTGTGTTTAGATGAAGGAGATTCAGGCTCTCTGTCAAGAACAGATCACATATTTCTTTTGTCATTTCTCCGCCTCCTTAGATTGTCATGTTGAGAGACATGCCATCTTGAAGCAGGAAGGAGGTTGTTAGCAAACACTGGCAAACAACTGGTTCCTTGTACTTCCTATGTAGCTCATAAGTGCAGATCTTGAGAAATTTGAGCACTTATCAAAAATGGCTTTAATCTTTAAAATATTTTTTTTCTGGTTTTAGTCAGTCTTTTAAAATTAGAGAATGTTTCTATGTTGCTTGGCTACTCCATAGATACATAGCATATCAGTTCCTTTTGGATATCTCATTCCCTTGTAAGCCGGCAGCTCTGGCGGATGTTTTAAAATCTATATTTTTCCTCAGTAGAAAGGGAGAGGAGTTGCTGACATACTGCGTGCCAGAGCTCTTGAAGCAAATCTGTTTCCAGCTTGAATATCTCAGCTAAGGAAATTGCCAGAGTGACGCATTAGTTTTTGCTTTCTGATGCTAAGTGCACCTAACAGGCATGCTGAATGCCGCCTCCTCTGCCATCCAGCAGCAGGCGGGGACTAGTGTGGACTGCTTTGCTTGCTGCCCTGTGCTGCTTTCAGCTGTGTGCAGCCTCCAAGCTTCAGGGGTACAAGGATCAGTTGCTGAAGAGCAGTTGCCACAAAGCATTTCTGGTGGTTCGTCATAGGGTATGCAATCTTCCATCAGCTCAATCTAGTTACTTAGAAAACAAATATGAGGTAGAACTATTTTGCATACATTTTCAGGCTAGTCGTAAAAAAAGTCCATGTGTTCAGGAAGGTGCCATGATTTATGCTGTGTGATAAAAATTTTTAACCCATTTCCTGTTTAGAAAAAAAAAGTGCAACTCACTCCAGCGTTAATTTACTTTTACATAAACACACTCATTGAGGCTGAAGCAAATCTGACTGGTTTTCAACATGAAAATAAAATATAAAAACTGTTCTTGGAGTTATTTACAAACAAAACTTACCTCTAATCCTAATGTAACAGAAATGTATATAATGATCAGTATTTAATAATTTTTTTCATGTGGTAAATTTCAAAGCACAGAACAACACAAAGCGGAACATCTAGGATTTGCCATTTTCAGTGATTGAGACTTACTATATTTTGTAAATGGACATAACACTACTAAAAACAGAATGCTGCAAATATAACGATCTCATTTGTTTCCAAAGACTATCGATATACTAGAGTGATGTGAAAATAATAAAAAAGTGAGATATTTCTTGGCAAAGTTTGGGGGTAAGTTATCTCTGGGTAAATGCTTTAGCCACAAGCACCACCACGAGTATTTTCAAAGCAAATGGGAAATGGGTTAAATGATTACTTTTCTTAACTATCAAGCACCATAAGGAAGGATGAAAGACAAATGACTTAATATTTCCAATATATGAGATATATGTGATGGACAAATTAATAAGAAAACAATTAATATCCTAGTAGTGAAGTGTTGAGAATAGACAGTTTAAAAAAATACAAAAATCTAATAAAAGAGGAAAAGATTTTAAACAATACTAATATGAAATGAATATAAAAGCATACATTTTTAAACATTAGATTGGCAGCAATGAAAAAACTCACAATGGTCAATGTCAGGAAGGAACTGGAAAGGTGCCTTCTCACCTTCTGCTGGTGGAGCATTCTCAGGTACAACGTTTCTGTAAGGGTGTTTGTTAATATGACAATTTAGAAGAGGTATACACAGTTTTTGACATGACAGTTACCTTTGTGCAGGATTGTTCAGTACAACATTTTTTATTTCACGTGATTATCAAAGGAGAACTGACTCTGCCCCAGTTCCCTCTGACGTGCAATTCACTGGGTTCAGAGCTTATGCTTAGCTTCAATGCAAGCCCAATTTACTGTGCTGAGGACTAAAAGGACATTTCTTTTGCTGTGGACAGAATGATCATGATTTTGGAGCAGGGGCCCTGACATGTCAGAAGGTACACTTTCCATTTCCCTCAAACAAATTATTAACATCATGCCCAGAGCCTTTGTGGCAATTCTGCAGATGATTCCTTGCCCACATGGCTGCTGTCCCCAGGCTCAAAGTGGCTGCTTTGAGATACTCATGAAGGTCGTTATCCAAACAGGTTGGGTTTGTCCCACCCTGACTGGCACCAGCAAGGGTGAGTGATTGGCTGGGCCTGGGGCTGCAGAGGAAATAGCCAGGATCCTTCTTTTTCTCACTCCTCTACCATTTTTGTTAAAGCTTTGGGTTCCAAGACAACATCCTTGTCACGCCCCTCCCTTTAGAAACTGGGCCTGAAGTATACCCTCATGGGAGACCCTGAGTGAGCCCTCACAGCCGCCATGTTTGCTCTGTAATCATTAATGTGTCTCCATATGCAAGTATCAGCAGATGTTCTGAGTAGTGAGTATGAGGTGCATACAATTGTTGTGGTGTGGGTTGTTCCTTCAAGGGGAAGCATTTGGAGTTAGAGACCTATTTAATATACTTTGCATTAATTTACATGTCAGCCTCTGAAAACTAACTCCAAATACTCTTCTATGAGTTCAACTAATTAGTGCAGCTAACCACTGTTGTAGTCAAACTTCGTATTAAAGGCATTACACATATGGAACACTGAAAAGATTTGTAGACGTATAATAATGATAATGGTCAAATAAGCTCTGGCTACTCACAAATGCAGCTGCTTCTTAGCCCTGATTCCTTAGGCCAAATGAAATCTCAATTAACACTCTCTAGAGAAACCGCGCCTTAATAAGAGTCAGCTGTGTTAACCACCACCCTGGAAAAAAACAAAGAAACTAACATATCTTTACTATCTTTTATTTAATAGGCACTATACTAATACACATTTTTTAATATTATTTAATCCAAAGTCTACATATTTTGTGAAGGTGGTTGATGAAAAGAAAAACACATAGAAAAGGTCACACTGTAGATTGTGAAGATTGCCCACAGGGTTTGCAGTGTACACCCTGCATCACTGCATGCTGCAGCTCTGAACTGACCTTTCTCTCCTTTTTTCTTTTCTTACCCTTTATCCTGGGAGTGACTAGGCCACAACCTGCCTCATTTGAGAATAGAAAGTTGGGAGGAGGCAGGCGGCTAAACCTGCACTGCCCCTCGCCTTGTGTTGGTTCCCACTTTATGGGTCCCTCTGGGCAATGATGTTATCTTGGGCTCTATTGAAATAACATATTGATTCCTGGTTTGTACAGTGGACATTTTGGGAAATTTTATCCACCTCAGAGATCAAGCAGGCATCTTAAACAATAACAGAATCTTTGAAATTCATGCAAAGACAGATCACATTAAAATACTGAACTTAATAGATCTTGAAATAAGTAAATATATACTTTTTATTTTTGTCACAGTTATATCAGATATTCATTTATTCTAGATTCCAGTACAGGCCAGCATTAATAAGTACCCATCTCTCCCTCAAATTATAGGAGAATAAATTGGCACGAGTCTACCAACAGTAGTGCCCTCTTATCCATGGCTTTGCTTTCTATAGCTTTAGTTACCCACTGTCAACCACAGACTAAAAATACTAAATGGAAAATTCCAGAAACAATAATTTGTAAGTTTTAATTGTGTGCTGCTCTGAGTAGTGTGACAAAATCTCACGCCGTCCTGCTTCATCCCACCTGGGACGTGAATCATCTCTTTGTCCGGTGTATCCATGCTGTATATGCTACTTGCCCATTAGTCACTTAGTAGCTATCTGGGTTATCGGATTGACTGTTGAGGTATCACAGTGCTTGTGTTCAAGTAACCCTTATTTTACTTAGTAATGGCCCCAAAGCCTTTTATATAACTTCTATTACAGTATATTGTTATGTGTTCAATTTTAATATTAGTTATTGTTAATCTCTTACTGTTTCTAATTTATAAATTAAACTTTATCATAGGTAGGTATGTATAGGAAAAAAACCATAGTATATGTAGGGTTTGTTACTACCTGTGGTTTCAGGCATCCACTGGGAGTCTTGGAACATATCCTCCTGCAGATAAAGGGAGACTACTCTTTTTAGGTCTAGAAAATTTTTTTTAGCAGGGATCACTGCAGTCTTCCTCTTTCTCATCCCCTGTGGGCATAGTTATTTAAGAATGATAATTTAGGGAATAATGGTGTGGTCTCAAAGAGTACAAAAGAGTGCCATCGAAAGAGGTTTGAACATGAATGATGTAGAGTTTTGTTTTTTTTTTTAAAACCATTAGGGAACTTGAATTATCCTCTTCATTGGCTATGTGTATCATGAAAAAGTAACAGCTTGAGATTCAGGAGCTCCAGATTCTGGCCGTGCTCTGTTCCCAAGAGCTCCCATATAACAATGGGAAGATTGCCTTAGTTTCCTAAGCTGATCTCTCTGGTTTATCACATCTGAAATATACTAAGTCTACATCTTTTTATTAGTGTTAATTTGTAGTTTTGAACCATAACTGATGGCTGTGTATTTATGATGTCCTGGTGACATATTTTACTCCTGTTGGGTTTCAAGATATGGCACATATTGAGCTAGGAATCTTTTTGTAGTAACGACAACTTCTGATTCATTCTACTGGTGGTCACCTTTTCTAGTGTAATCCCAAGGCCTAGAACTTTGTTATGAAAACCTAAATGTCAACAATGGGGAAGTTTACTTTCTGCAGAACCCAGTTCTGTGCTAAAGAGCTCTTCTTTCCCCCACTACTGTTCCCACACATTATCTTAAAAACCTTCACTAGCCCACTTTGCTGTGGAGGGCAGTCATGGTGAAATTCACTATCCTTGGCCTTGAATTGAGGAAGTGTCCTACCTGAGAAGTTAGAGGTAGCAGAAGTCTCTAGAGCTACCATCCCAGCTGCAAAGTCAGAACATACCTTTCCAAAATGGTCCTGTTCTATGTGGTAAATACGTTCTGGGGTAATAGACTGCTATATTTAATTTACACTGTGGCCTGATCTGTTTACGTGGCCTGCTGTAGACTTCTAAACGCTCTGCTAAACATTGTTTCTTAAAAGAAAATCTGTGGCTGCCAATGAACTCAGAAACAAGTTGATAGAAAGTAATTCTTCTGTTATTTGAGGCAGACTGCTGGTACAATATCTTAAAGTTACTGTAGCATACTAATTTTTAAGATAATTTCATTTATCTCAACATTCCAGTGATATTTTAAAATGATGAATGTGAGTGAAACTAGAATAAATTCACTAATATCTTTGAATTGACTATGCTCATTGCTCTGTCATGGTTGATGTGCTATTGTGTTCTCTATCACATATATTAATCCATTAAGATCTTACTTTTCTCCTTCTGTGATTTCCCCTTCTTTGAATGTCTTTGGCATCTCCCGGATTAGAGACTGCCTTGCTCTGTTAATAATAATAATAATGTTTTAACAATAATAACAATTATTATCATTATTATTATTATTATGTTTTTAGTTTTAAATCCTGAAATAGGTTTTAAGTCTCATGAGGACAGGAGATGTATCTTATGCTGCTTCTGCATTGGCAGCACTATTTGGCTTAGTGTTGTGGTCAGATTAAAAGCTTTGTTTCTCAATCTGGGTTACAAGTAATGTCACATAGTAGTAAAAAGAACAATTCTCCAAGAAGACATACAATCTTTGATGTATATGCACCAAATAACAAAGCATCAAAATATGTGACACAAAATGTGATAAAACTGCGTGTAATAATAGATGAATCCACTATTGTAGCTGAAGATTTCAACATCCTCCTATCAATAATTGAAAAATCCAGAAGAAAGAATATTAGTAAGGACATAGTTGTACTGGACAGCACCATCAATCAGTTGGGTCTCATTGGCATTATAGAATACTTTGTCTAATAGTACAGTATCCATTGTTCTTAAGCTCACACAGAAGATTCAACAAGCTATATACTACATTCTGGGCCACTAGCAGACCTTAATTTAAAAGAATAGAAATCATACAATCTTTGCTCAGACCACAGTGGAATTAAAGTAGAAAGAAAAAACAAAGATTTCTGGAAAAATATCAAAGTATGAAGATTAAACAACACAATTTTAAGTAACACATCGGTCAAAGAAGAAATCTCAAAAGAAATTAAAAAATATTTTGAACTAAATAAAAATACGTCTCAAAATTTGTGGGATAGAGTGAAAATAGTGCTTAGAGGGTAGTTCATAGCATTGAACGCATGTGGTAGAAGAAAGGAAGATCTAAAATCAATCAGAGACTTCCACCTTAGGAAACTAGAAAAAAGAATAGAAAATAAATCCAAAAGAAATATAGGAAAAGTAATAAATATTAAAGCTGAAATCAATGAAATTGAAAACAGGAAATAGAGGAAATAAATCAAATAAAAAGCTGGTTCTTTGAAAACATCAATAAAATTGATAAACCTCTAGTCAGACAAACTAAGAAAGAAAGAGAAGATACAAATGCTAATATAAGAAATAAAAACAGGGCCACTCATTACTGATCCCATGAACATTAGAAGGGTAATTAAGAAGAACAAAATTGGTAAACTAAACAACATGATTTCAAGACTTACTACTAAGCTACAGTAATCAAGACAATGTGGTATTAAAAGAATAGAGAAATAGATCAACAAAGAGAATCCAAAAAGAGGCAAGTAAATATAGTCACCTGATCTTTCACAAAGGAGAAAAAGCAGTATAATTGAACAAAGACAGTCATTTTAACAAATAGTGCTGGAACAATTGGACATTCACATGCAAAGATCTAGATGCAGACCTCAAACCCTTTACAAAAATTAAAAATAGATCTAAATAAAATGCAAAACTATAAACTCCTACAAGATAATACAGGAGAAACCCTAGATGACCTTGGGTATGGCAATGACTTTAAAAACCACACCAAAGGCATGACCATGAAAGAAATAATTGATAAGCTGAACTTCATTAAAATTAAAAACTTATGTTCTGCAAAAGGCAATGTCAAGATATTAGGAATACAAGCCACAGACTGGGAGAAGATATTTGCAAATAACATAACTAATAAGAACTATTATCCAAAATATACAAAGAACTCTTAAAATTTAACAATAAGAAAACAAATAATAAAAAATGGGATAAAAACCTTACAGACACTTCATAAAGAAGTATACAGATAGCAAATAAGCACATAAAAAGATGTTCCACATTACATTTTAGCAGAGAAATGCAAATTAAAACAATGAGATACCACTACATATGTAGATTGCCCAAAATCCAGAACACTGACAACACTTAAATGCTGGTAAAGATATTGAGCAACAGAAACTCTTTTATTGCAGATGGGAATGCATAATGGTATTGCTACTTTGGAAGAAAATTTGGCAGTTTCTAACAAAACTAAACATGCTCTTATCATACGATCCAGCAATCATATTCCTCGGTGTTTACTCGAGTTGAAAACATTTCCACACAAAATCTTGTACATAGAAAGTTATAGCAGCTTTATTCATAATTGCCTAAACTTTAAAGCAACCAAGATATCTTTGGATAAATAAATTGTGGTACATCCAGACAATGGAATATTATTCAGCACTTAAAAGAAATGATCAAGCCTGAAAAGACATTGAGGAAACTTAAATGCATATAACTAAGTGAAAGAAGCCAATCTGAAAAGTCTACATACTGTATGATTCCAACTATATGACATCTTGTAAAAGGTAAAACTATGGAGACAGTAAAAAATTAGTGGTTGCCAGATGTGTATGTACATGTGTATGTAGGGATAAATAGGAAGAACATAGAAGATTTTAGGGCAATGAAAATACTCTGTACGATACCATAAAAATGGATACATATCAACATACATTTTTTTCAAACCTATAGTATATACAGGACCAAGAGTGAACCCTAATGTAAACTATAGACTTTGGGTGATTAGAATCTGTTAATGTACTTGATTATAACAAATCAATCACTCTGGTGAGGGATGCTGATAATAGAGGAGACTATACATGTGTTCAGTCAGGGAGCATTGGGAAATTTCTTTACTTTCCCCTCGATTTTGCTGTAAACCTAAAATTGGTCTAAAAAATAAAGCCTTGACAACAAAAATTGATAATAAAGGCATATTATAAACAACTGTGTGCCCACATATTTGATAATCCAGAAGAAATAGAACAATTCTTTGAAAGATGCAATATACCAAAACTCTTAAAAGAAATAGATAATCTGACTAGGCCAATATCTACTAAAAATATTGAATCAATAACTTTTCAATACAGTAAATAGAAAACATCAGGCCCAGGTTGGTCTACAGTTGAATTCCACCAAACATTCAAGGAAGAAATGATTCTCTATAATGTCTTCCATATGTTAGAAGCAGAAGCATTAGAAATTCTTTCTAACTCATTCTATGAGGCCAGCATTACACTAATATTTAAACAAGAGAAAGACAGTGCAAGAAGAGAAAACTATAGACCAATATCTCTCATGAACATAAATGCAAACATTTTCAATAAAATATTAGTAAATCAAATCCAAACATGTATTAAAATTTTATACCACAGTCCAATGAGATTTATTACAGGCATGCTGACAATTTGGATATGGGATATTTATTGATTTTATTCTTTTGATATTAGGTATTCCATTATGTTTCTTGAGCTTACTTCCTGCTTAACCTATGGTCCTGGTATATTCCTTGTTCTCTGCTAAAATTTACACTCTATTCTCCCATACCTAAAGAGAAATTTGGTAGTTTCTACTATCAATGTCATTCTAATATTAATGAAGATGATTGCTTTCTCTAGGAGGCACATGTCTCTCATGCCAGTCAATTTCTTGACCTCTTGAAGAGAGAACTACTCATTCCCTAGTGCCTTCTCCTATACCTTTCTCCAACTTTCCACCAAGACCTCCATAACATATCAAAGTGTTGCAAGACCAATTGTATTAACCATGTCTTTTATTTTCTATACTTTGATGCTTTGACATCTAGGGGCTTGCTGACCCTGAAGGGACTGTCTCTCCCAAGGGTTAGCCATTTCTTAGAGATAATAAACAACTTACCCTAAGAGCACACATTTTGAATGAAAACCATCCAATCCAGACTCTACATCACAACCTACTTTATTAGGCGTTCACACTCTTGGCCACTATCTACCTACTCTAATCACTCCAGAAACAGGTACCAGACAACTAGACAGATACCAGATGGCCCCTTTGTCCCAGAACCTGTTGAAATCATTTAATCTAGCCAATTCTAAACATGCTTACCCCATTTCACCCATTCCTTCTCACAGAAAACACAATAAAGGCTCTTACCATAGTTTCTTCCTTCCCTTTGCCTCCTAACCAACCCCAGTGCTTTCCATGTGGCCTGCCATGGTGTGCAATGACCCCTTCTCTTGGGATATGTGCATGTAATAAGTTTCCTTTTAAATGGCAGTCATCTCCTGATCTGTTAGTCTCACCATACCTGAATAATAATAAAATTTATATTTTAAAGCAGCCTTTTGTTTATCTTTACCTTTGATGTGACTACATGGATTGAAAGTTAGTGGTTTTCAGTCTGTACTGAAATCCCCACTAGGACAGGAATTCTCTCCAGAGTCAAGTTCCTGGTACATGGTAGACATACAACACATGTATGCTTATTGAACTCAACTAAAATTATATTTAAAGTTGATCCATTCTCTTAATTACTTGGAATTGTTTCCCCACCTCTGATCCCATTTTTAAGCTATAATGACCAAAACCTTACCTTATGTGGCATTCCAAGTTTGGGTCTAAAGTGTGATGCAACATATGGGAGAAACAGCACAGGAGGGAAATTTAACTAGTTTTGTTTTCAGTTGGTTCTGCCACGAGCTCACAGTTTCTTTTTAGCTAGGTTATTTTATAAATCCTCTGAGACTTAGTTACTCTTTTAAAATAAAGCCTGTGACCTAGATATTCTCTAAGACAGAGCCGTCTGGTAGAACTTCTTGTGGTGACAGAAATGTTGCATGGCTGTGCTGTCCAATATGGTGACCAGTAGCCACATGCCATGACTGAGACCTTGAAATGCGGCCAGTGTGACCGTGCTGGAAGCTCAGCTCTAAGATCCCTTCCACCTTTATGTTATCACTTTCTTTATGTTCCTCTATACATTCTTTCCTCGAGTCCGTTGTTTTTAAATTTTTATATATGGAAAGAGAAAAGTGAAAGATTTTTTGTCAAGTTTTTGTTTGGCAAAATGTCAAGATGTTTATACCATAATTCATGGTAAAGGAAACATTTTAGGTAATTATTTTAGAGAACTGAGGAAAAAGCTAAAGCTTTCCTAGCTGCAGAGAGTAGGGAGGTGAGTCATGAGTTCTAGGAGGGCTTAGGCAGTGCCATGGGCAGACAAGACTTGCCCATAACCCCAACCATCCAAGGTGCTTTGAAAACAGCCCCTACTGCACCTCTACTTCTGCCTGGGGTGGGGAAGCATCCAAGTGTCTGGAGGCTGCTGCATCTGCCCAGCTTTTGGGAAATGCCAGTTTGGAACTCAGCCTTACTGCCTTCTATGGACCTGTTACCCAGTATATGTAACAGTGGGCGCACTTCTGCACAGAAATGCTACTGCAGGATTGGGTCTCAAGTGGGGGCAATTTTGCCACCCAAGGGACATTCGCCAATGTCTGTAGATACTTTTGTTGTCACAAATTAGGATAAGGGGTGCTATTAGTGCCTAATGAGTAGAGGCCAAGGATGCTGCTAAACATTCTACAATACACAGGAGAGCCCCTATAACAAAGAATTATCCAGCTTTACCAAATCTCAATAGTGCTGAGGCTGAGAAACCCTGATTATTGCAATGTTTCCTCTAGAAATGCAAAGCTTTGTCACTATATACTTTTGTATTTCTGAAGCAGAAGTAAATTTTGAATAAATAAAATGGCTTATCTTCAGGACAATTTCATCATTTGGTTCTTTTTATTAACTAAAAGAAAGCTAGCACTTGTTATAGTTTCTTGCTATTTTACACCATTTTACCTGAGTTGGACAGAATTCAAATGACAATCAAGTGAAAAAAGAATTAGTCATAAAATTGTTTGGCTGTATTGATCAACAAAAAAAATACTTAATCTTATATAAACAATATATTTTTCCACTTCGTTTTTTTCATAATTGTGGTTTCCTTTTTTCTATTGGTTTATATATGTATGCATATATTTGTATATATTTTTTAATGGCCTATAATTTGTAATTCCAACTTGGCTGTAAAAATGCAACTCTGAGGGACAGTTCAAATGCTGGGTAAAGGGGGTCAAATATACGGTTCAGGGGGAGAGTGAAGTGGGTAAAGGGGATCAAATATATGGTAGCTGAAGGAAACTGGACTTTGGGTCGTAAACACACAATAGAATATACAGATGTCAAACGATAATGTACACCTGAAAATTATATAATTGTATTAACCAATGTTATCCCAATAAACTTAATTTAAAAAAATATATAAATAACAAAAATAAAAACAATAAAATAAAATAAAATTCTAATGGCATATTTAACAGAACCAGAACAAAGAATGCTAAAATTTGTATGGAAACACATAAGATTCAGATTAGTCAAAGCAATCTTGAGAAAGAACAAAGTGGGACACTCCCTGATTTCAAACTATACTACAAAGTTATAGTAATCAAAACAGTATGGTATTAACACAAAAACTGGTCAATGGAACATAATTGAGAGCCCAGAAATAAACTTGCACATAAATAGACAATTTATAACAAAAGATCCAAGGACGTACAATGGGAAAAGGGCAGTCTCTTCAATAATGGTGCTGGGAAACTGGACAGCCTCATGCAAAAGAATGCAACTGGACCACTGTCTTACATCATACACAAGAAGTTTACTCAAAGTAGATTAAAGATTTATATGTGAGACCTGAAATATAAAACTCCTAGAAGAAAACATAGTCTGTAATCTCCTTGACATCAACCTTAGCAATGTTTTTGTGGATCTGACTCTAAAGACAAGGGAAACAAAAGCAGACATAAACAAAAATGGACTACATAAACTAAAAAGCTTTTGAAAAGTGAAGGAAACCATTGTCAAAATAAAAAGGCAACCTACTGAATGGGAGAAGATATTTGGAAATCCTACATCTGACAAGGGGCTAATACTCAAAATATATAAAGAACTCATAAGACTCAGTTTTAAAAATCTAATTTAAAAGTGGGCAGAAAATGATTTCTCTTATATGCAGAATCTAAAAACTAATCAAAAACAGACTCACAAATATGGAGGACAATCTGGTGATGGCCAGAGGGGAAGTGGGTGGGGGGCTGGGAGAAAAGGGTGAAGGGTTAAAGAAATACAAATTAGTAGTTGATAGAAGGTCACGGGGCTGGGGAGCATTGCATAGGGAATGTTGTCAACATTGATGTAACGGTTCGGTGTAGAGCCAGAGGAGAGAAAGACAAATCAGGGGATTGTTTCATAAACTATATAAATGTCTAACCAAGGTACTGTATACTTGAAACTAATAATAAAATTAACTTTTAAAAAAAGTGGGCAGAGGATCTGAATAGACATTTTTTTTTTCCAGAGAAGATATGAAGATGACAAATAGGCACATGCAAAGATGTTATTATTAGAGAAATGCAAATCAAAATCACAATGAGATATCACCTTGCATCTGTTAGAATGGCTATTATCAGAAAAATAAGAAACTACATGCTAGAGAGAATGTGGAAAAAAGAAATCCCTTGTATACTGTTGTTGGGAATGTAAATTGGTGCAGCCACTATAGAAAACATAGAGATTCCTCAAAAAACTGAGAATAGAACAAACATATGATCCAGCTATTCTGCTGTTGGGCTGTTATAGGAAAAACAGAAAAACACTAATTTGAAAAGATATATGCACCCCTATGTTTATTGTAGTATTACTACAATGACCAAGTTATAAAACAACCTAAGCACCCATTAATGAATGAATGGATAAAGAAGACATGATTATATACATAAATACATAAAATGGAATACTCAGTCATGAAAAAGAACAATATCTTGCCATTTGCAACAACATGGATGAAACTCGAGGGCATTATGCTAAGTGAAATAAGATGGAAAAAGACAAATACTGTATGATTTCACTTATATGTGGAATCTATAAACAAGACAAACATACAAACAAAATAAAATGAAAACAAACCCATAGATACAAATAATATATCAGTGGTTACCAGAGGGGAAGGAGGTCGAGGATGAGTGAAAGGGGTGAAATGGTCAATTGTAAGGTGATAGATAGTAACTAGACTTTGGGGGAGATCACTTTGTAGAATTGTAATGTCATATACCTGAAACTTATATAATAAAAATGAATAAATAAATATTTTCCATTTTAAAACTAGGAAAACAATTGCAACTTCATGTTTATAAATATAGTTATGCAATACTTTCCAGACAAAATTTATCAAGAACTTAGTATTTGTGTTCAACAATTTCACACATATTAATTAACCCTGAGTAGTCTTGCCAGATGATATTGTTTTTACTTCATGGTGGGGAAACCAAGATGGATGAAGGAGTAAAGGATTACCTCAAAGTTTTAAGAAAAATCAACTTTTGGAGCTCCAGTTAAGATGGCAGAATTGGTAAACTGTGCTCACTTTGTCCCACAACCACATGAAAATTATGACTACACTACAGAAAAATCATCATTGAGACTTGCCTGAAGTCTAGCTAAAGAAAGTCTTATAATTAAGGATATACAGAAAAAAGCACATCAAGACTGGTAGGAGGGGCAGAGATGCAGAATGGGTTGGTCTCACAGCCACGTGTGGCAGTTAAAAATCAGAAGGGATATCTCAGCTGTGGAGGTCCCTTTGAGGAATGAGGGGTCCCAGCCCCACACTGGGCTTTCCAGACTAGAGTTTCAGGGAGAGAAGTCCTCACAACCTCTGGCAGGGAAAACCAGTGGGGATCTTAGCTAAGTGAGACGAAGGGCGGCTAGAGTTCCCAGAGTTTCTATAAAAGGGCCTACATGTGGATTTACTTGCTGAGGAACTCACATGCTCTGAACTCCAGTGCTGGGCAGCAACTTGAAGGGTTCTAGGAACATATAGGGAAAAACTGAATTGTCTGGCTTCAGGGCAAGGACTGGAAGGGCAGCTTTCTCTCAGACAGAAATGCTGACAGATTCCATTGTTCCTTTGTTGAGTCCTTCCTTCAGCTAGACTATAAGCATAGGTGGGCACCATATCTGAATTTCCATCAACCTGGTAACACCTATCATCCTGCCCTGATCATTCCTTGAGACCCTGCCTCAACTAATGTGCGGGCCTACCCAAACCGCCTCCAGCAGCTTTTCCATATAAATAGGCCTGTCTTGGCTCATACTTCAGACTTTCCTAAAATCTATCAAAGGTTCACTAATCCCCAATAAGCAGCATCTGACCTTGGAATGCTCCATACCTCTTGCTAAGCAGTCCCAAGCCCAGCACTACTGGCAGCCAGCCTGAGTTCCCAGTTTAGCCTATGCAAGGCACTTCCAAGCCCAGCACAAGAGGGAATCTTAAAAGCAGCGAGAGAAAAGCAGTTAGTTATTTACAAGGGAGATCCCATAAGACTGTCAGCTAATTTTTCAACAGAAACTTTGCAGGCCAGAAGAGATTGGCACAAAATATTCAAAGTGATAAAAAAAACACCTACAACCAAGACTGCTCTACCTAGCAAAGTTATCATTTATAATTAAAAAGGACAGATAAAGAGCTGCTCAGACAAGAAAAATTTAAAGGTGTTCATCATCAATAAACCAGTATTATAAGAAATGTTCATGGGACTTCTTTAAGAAGAAGAAGAAAACGATGAAAAATATGAATAATAAAATGGCAATAACTATATACCTACCAATAATTACTTTAAATGTAAATAGATTAAATGCTCCACTAAAAAGACTTAGGGCGGCTGAATGGATAAGAAAACAAAACCCTTACATATGCTGCTTTCAAGAGACTCACTTCGGATCGAAAAACACACATAGACTAAAAGTAAAGGAATGGAAAAGATATTTTATGAAACAGGAAAAAAAGCTGGGATAGCAATACTTGTGCCAGACAAAATAGACTTTAAAATGAGATTATAACAAGAGACAAAGAAGGACCTAGTAATTCCACTTCTGGGTACTTATCTGAAGAAATACAAAAACTAACTAGAAAACACATGTGCATCCATATGTTCATGACAGCATTATTTACAATAGCCAAGATATGAAAGCAACCTAAGTTTCCATCAATAGATAAATAGATAGAGAAGAAGATACACACACACACACACACACACACACACACACACACACACAATGGAATATTACTCAGCCATAAAAAAGAATGAAATCTTGCCATCTGCAACAACACAAACCTAGAGGACATTATGCGAGGTGAAATAAGTCAGATAGATAAGAACAAATATCATGTGATTTTACTTATACGTGGAATCTAAAAAACAAAATAAATGAACAAACAAAACAGAAACAAACTTAGATACAGAGAATATTTTGAAGATTGCCAGATGAGAGAGGGTTTAGGGGGATGGGTGAAAAAGGGGAAGGAATTAAGAAGTATACATTGGTAGTTACAAAATAGTCACATAGATGTAAAGTACAACACAAAGAATATAGTCAAAAATATTGTAATAACTATGTATGGTGTGAACTGGGTACAAGTAAGTGATCACTTCATAAATTATATAAATGTCTAATCACTATGTTGAACACCTGAAACTAGTACAATATTGAACATCAAATGTAATAGAGAAATAAAAAATTATAAAATAAGAAGAATCAAGTTTCAAACATTCAAATATTTCTATTCTTTGGGTCTTTGTATGCAAAATAAATTAGCATATAATTACTTTTTAGTTTAAATAACTAAGCTACTTGCTGTTTTCTAAAATGAAGATTAAGGTATACTTTATATTAAAATTTACATGTACATTTTGATGAGTTATGACTCCTGTTTTTAAACTTATAATTTAGAGCAAAATTTGTTAAATGTACAATATATATAGATTTCAGATTTATTGCACAGATTCAGTACATGGCATTTTAGTACATGGGAAGGTTAACAGTTGTTCTGATACATCAATAAAATCTCACTAATTTTATCAAATTTGAAAAGTCTGGTGTGATAAAATAGGAAAGTTTTAAATTTTAGAATATTTGTTGGAGAAATGTATTTTATTAGTCCTTAAGAATTAGAGTAGCCTGCTATGAAATCACAGTGTGGCTTTAGCAACTCACTTTACCTGTTTGAATCTTAATCAAAATAGATAAGGGGATTAGATTAAAAGATTCTTGGGTCCCTTCCAGTTCAAAAGTTCTACACTTTGAGCTGTTGCTTTCAGAACACTAACTCAGCCCACTCATTCTGGACACTCTCCTCCCCTGCCTCCCTTACCCCACACTCTCCTGGTTTTCCTCTTGCTCCTCTTCCTTCTCTTGCTACTCTTTCTTGGTCTCCTTCACAGCCTCTTAAAGGTTGGCATTCCTCAGACTTTGTCTTGGGAACTCTGATTCTGGAACTATCCACTCTTCATGGCTGTAGCAGCCACGTGCCTGCTAATAATTCCACATCTGTATGTGTCACTCCACCCCAACTTCTCTGCTCCTGGCCTTCTAGGAACAAATGCTGCTGGATACTGTACCTGATATCCACAGGCACATCTAACTTACCGTGTCCAATAGGACTCCTCTCCTCCCTCCACTTCCAAATCCCGCTTCTTTTCCTATTTTCTTTATTTAATGTAAAGCAGCAGCACTTATTTAATATCAAAATAACTCTGAGAGGTGTTATTTTCCCATTGCATCGAACCTATATACTGGAGATGAAAACGTTGAAGCTTAGAGAAGGTAAGGAACGTGTCCAAGGCTACACAGCTAGTAAGTGGTGGAGTTCGGACTTAAACTCAAACGTCTTTAACTCAAAGGCTCCATCTTTCACCTTTGCCCTTTACTACTCTTTTGCCTAAGCTGGAGACCTGGGAGATGAATTCAATTCCTCCCTCACCACTCAAGCCCAACCCAACACCAGGACCTGGATTCAAATGGTGTGCAGATCAGCTCCTTCTCAAATCTCTGCCCCAGCTTACTTCATTCACCCTCACCCTCACCTGGACACAGCCATCTCCTAGCCAGCCTCTGGTCTTCCTCTCTTCAAACCATGATTTACATTTAGGAAAAGTGCTTCTTCTACAACACAGATCATGCCACTCTCTTGTTAAAAACACTTCAGTGGCAATGCACTGCTTTTGGGACAAGAGCAAGCCTTTTCACTTAGCAACAAGCCTCTATCTGCGTCTCTGGGATTACAGTTGCTCTTCATTATTTGCAGATTTCTTATTTGTGAATTTACTGACTTGATAACATTTATTTGTAACCCTAAATTAATACTCTGGCTGCTTTTGCATTTATTTATTTTCAGATGTACATAAAATAGTGAAAATTTGGAGTTGTCTGATACACATATTCCCGGCTGAGGGCAAACAAGGCAACATTCTGCCATCTTGTTTCAGCTCATGCTGTAAACAAGTGTTGGATTTTGTCAAATGATTTTTCTGCACCTATTGATATGATCATGCAATTTTTCTTTTTCAGTCTGTTGATGTGCTGGCTTCATAGAATGAGTTAGGAACTATTCCTTCTGCTTCTATCCTCTGAAAGAGATTGTAGAGGACTGATATCACTTCTTCCTGAAATATTTGGTAGAAATCACTGGTAAACTCATCTGAGTCTGGTGCTTTCTGTTGTAGGTTATTAATTATCGATTCAATTTATTTAATGAAAATAGTCCTATTCAGATGGTTTATTTCTTCCTGTGCGAGTTTTGGCAGACTGTGTCTTTTAAGGAATTAGGTCATTTCGATTAAGTTATCAAATTTGTGAACATAGTGTTGTTTATAGTATTTTTTTTATTATGCATTTAATTTCCTGGTATCTGTAGTGATGCCCCTATTTAATTTCTGATATTAGTAATTTGTGTCCTCTATTTTTTTTTCATCGTTGGCTGGCTAGAGGCTTATCAATTTTATTGATCTTTACAAAGAAATAGCTTTAGGTTTTGTTGATTTTCTCTGTTGATTTCATGATTTTAATTTCATTGATTTATGCTCTATTTTTTTCTGCTTACTTTGGATTTTTTCCTCTTTTTTCCCAGCTTCCTAAGATGGCAGATTATACTTTTGATTTTATATATTTCTTCTCTTCAAATATCTTTATTCGATGCCATAAATTTCCCTCTAAGCACAGTTTTCAGTGCATCCCACAGATTTTGATAAATTGTCTTTTCACTTTCTTTAGTTAAAAATATTTTAAAATTTCTCTTGAGATTTCTTCTTTGACCCATGTGATATTTAGAAGTATGTTTTTTTAACTTCCATGGTTTTGGTACTCTTCAGTTATTTTGCTATTATTCATTTTTAGTTTAATTTCATTAAGGTCTAGAAGCAGACATTGTATGATTTCTATTTTCTAAAATTTATTAAGATGTGTATTATGGTCCAGGATGTGGTCTGTCTTGGCAAATGTTCCATATGAACTTGAGAAAAGTGTATATTTCACTGTTGTTGGATGAATTAGTCTATATATGTCAATTATATCTAGTTGACTGATGGTGTCATGTAGTTCAACAATGAATGCCCTTACCGATTTTCTGGCTGCTAGATCTGTTCATTTCTGAGAGGAGTATTAACGTTTCCAACTGCGATAGTAGAGTCATCTATTCCTCCTTTCAGTTCTACCAATTTTTGCCTCGCATAGTTTCGTGCTCTGTTATAAGGCATATAAATATTAAGAACTGACTCCTTTATCATTGTATAATGCCCTTCTTTATTCCTGATAACTGTTTTTGCTTTGAAGTCTGCTTTGTCTGAAATTAGTATAGGTATTCCCGCTCCCTTTTTAAATTTTTAATACAGTTGACATTCAATATTATATTAGTTTCAGGTGTACAGCGTAGTGGTTAGACATTTATATAGCTTATGAAGTGTTCCCTCCAATAAGTCTAGTACCCACCAGGCACCTTACATAGTTATTACAATATTATTGACCATATTCCCTATGCTGTACTCCACATCCCCATGACTATTCTGTAACTACCAATTAATATTTCTTTACTCCTGCTTTTTTTCAATAATGTTTTCATTAGTTAGGTGTATTTTTATCTATTCATTTACTTTTAATCTATGTGTGTCTTCATATTTAAAGTGGGTTTCTTGCAGACAGTATATTTTTGGGTGATGTGTTTTGGTCCACTTTGGCTACCTGCTTTTTTAATTGGTGCATTTAGGCCATTGACATGGGCCTGTGATTTTGGCGAAGCTCTGGAACATCTTAATAGCAAACAGTCCTGCTTTGCTTTATTTTAATGGTAGGTGAGATAAAGCAAATAATGCATCTAGTACAGTGTCTAGGACATTATAAGTACTCAAAAAACATTAGGCATCATTATTAGGATTATGACTTTTACTTGGCTTAAAAATTTACTCTTTGAATGTCCTTCATGGTGTCTCAATGTGATTAAAGAGATTACTATTTATTTACCCATTTTGTTTCATTCATATATTATCACTTCTAAATTCTGTTTCAAGTAATATCAAAGTAAGCATTTATTTAACTGACAACTTATTACAGGGCATCTTTCCACGTAAAATGAACAAACTTATAGTCATTACCAACGGCTGTTTTTTGAAGGAAAGGCCATTTTCCTTGGTTGATTGTGAAAAACAGTGATTAATTCATCTCCTCAGCCTGTAGCAGCAAATGCTAAAAAGGGCTTCATTGTGTGAAATCCCCTTGGTCTCTTAAAACCTACATTTCTGAATTTGTCAGAATTTCCTGAACCCAGACTAGATTTCTAAAGGCCACTTAATCCACTCTCCTGCCTCCTACACTATTTAAAAAGACTTCTAAATAAACTAGGGCTTTTTTTTCCTCTTGGCAATGGGCCATCAGGAGAAGTAAATTTGTCAGTATCTATGTTTCAGGATTATATGGATATTAGAAAGGGGGACTTGCTACAAAAAGTGACTTGTCAGTGCCCCAAAGGAGATAAAGTCTGTTGCTACAATTATAGGACATGTTTAAGGAGCACATGGTGAGACTGCTGTTTTTTTCTTCTCATTGCATCTACTGGTGAGAGATGTGTGGTAAGATAGACTTGAGACAGAAACTTTGTTCGTATAATAATGAAAGGAGTTTTGCTACAAGAGGCATTAGTGTAGTAGGAAAACATTCTGTGCTACTCTTCCTGATGCTCTAATATAAGGAGAGAATTTGAGGGCCATATTCAACAGGACCTTGCTGTGGACCCGCTGGTGGAGTCAGGACTCAGAACTCCAGGAGAACTGAAGGGTAGAAAAGACAGAAGAATGTAGAGGAAGAAAGAGTCAAGAATGAGAGCAGAGAGACAGAGACATCCAATCACTAATTCTTGTGGAATAAATGTCAACCAGATGGGATGAGACAAATGTTGAACTGTATCTTGGACTCTGTGGTCAGCCAACTCTGAGGGCATTTTCTTTCTAGTAACAGGCAGAGCTGCTCACTGGACCAGACCTTGTGTACATTGTTGGGTGGCTTCCAGAACTCTCCTCTTCCCTCCACAGGTTAAACTTAAACTGAAGCATTTTAGCCAATCATCAAAGCAGAAACCCCAAGAAAGGGAGAGACTGAAGTTGTCTGAGGAAGACTTTATGTCCTTTCTCAAGTGTGCCCTGTAGTGTTTTCAGCAACCAGTCACTGAAGTCTGGCTCCTGCTAGCTATGAATTCAGGCACTGGGCCCCAGCGTTGAGAAATTTCTTGCCTTCAATTTGTTGTGCAGTTAGGGAGGGCAAGTGAAGACACAGACCCAGATAAAAATTTAGGGAGTGAACTTGTTTCCTGTCATTCATTTTCCAGAAATTTGTTCTAGTCTGAGTTCTGCTCAATCTTTTTGTTATGTTCTTATGTTTGTCTTAAGCGCATCTATCTTCTTTTCCCTCTTTAGTTCTCTACAAATTAACAAAAATTTTTGCCACTTCCTTCCCCCAGCCCTCTTCACAGCTAATCAGTAGTTTTGAATCCTTATGTATCAATTTCTTAAAGCTACTTATTATTTATGGAAACCATATTAACAAGTTGGTAAAAATCACAGTGGTCAGTTACTTAAATTTCTCATAAGAACAAATTACATTTTTTTTGGCTGAGTTTTATAGTTCAGTAATGTGATGACATTTTGGTTTTGGAGTCTCTAAGGTGGTCTCCCATATATTTTCATATTCATTGACCTCTCTGAAGGAGGCATTTTTTGGATTCCTATTTTATAGATATGGAAACAATGACTTAGAGAAATCACCAGCTTGTTCATGATGAGGCCAGTCCAGGAGCAGGGTCTCTGACTCTATGTCTCATGCTCATGTCATTCCTATTAAATTGACTCTGAAGGAAAAAAGAGTCCTATGGTCTCAGGGAGACATTAAATTGGTGTGGGTTAAACATGTATATTTCAAACAGCTGTCTTTTTTTTTTTTTGCAAAAATGATTGAGATGTTGACTTTCAAAAATTTTGGCCACCTATGGTGGTGAGAGGATGAGATTTAGGGCAGACTTGTTTTCTATTAGGAAGCACTGACTTCAACATATTCTATATCACACATCTGTATAACCATGGAGCATTAGAGAGTCAGATTTCCAGAACTGTTGGCAAGAATTGTGCTTCATATTTTCCAGAGAACACACGCTGCTGTGAAAGGAATAGTTAGTTGATTTTTCTCCAATTGCTTAGCTGTTAAGAAGCAAGAAGCCATCCATACCTCCAAGGCAGCAGCAGTCCTTATTGAAGACAGTAGGACCCTTCCTCAGTACAAATGAGAAACTTGACAAATGCCCATGCCCTAACTCATAAGGCTGCTCTGCCCCTGCTCATCAATGGGGCGTCATTGCCTAGAGAAGCCATAGGCTCCAGGCAAAAGATGGCATTACAGGTGCAGAGACATACTCTACACTCAAGATTTGTTCCTGGGAGCAGAGATCAAATTGAGCAGAGTCAGAGAGGACCACATTCTGCACCGCAGAGAGCAAAGCAACATCTTCCTATAACTACTCAATGTACGTGTGCTGGGAATGAGCAATATCACAATTTTCCCTTGCTTCATCAAGACATTAAAAAGAAAAATGCTAATGTGACTGGAAGTAATTTTCCAAAGCCTGTGGAGAAGGTAGATGTCAGTGGCTGGCTATCAGGTTGTTATTTACAGACTGTGTGTTGCCACTTAGAGTAATTGCACTTAATAAGTAGTTTGATGTGGCTCAGAAACCAGGCCCAACACTGCGTATAAAGCATCATTCTGAAATTTATCCTGTAAATGTGTGGGAGCTGAACCTTGAACCTTGAAGCTGAACCTTTTCTTTCCCTGGAAACAGGAAAAAGAATCTCAGTTTTCTCCCTAAGCCTCAGGCAGTAGGGCTCATGCAGGAAGTCCCTTTCCTTTCCTTGTCTGGAAAACAAAGATGCATACATGCTTCCCAGACTGCAAACACAGCTCTGCTTTCAGCAGCAGCTGGGTCCCTGGATCACCTGCCCCTCCCCTGGGCTGGTCCTAGCGTAAATAATCACATCTTGGGGTTCACTCTGTGTTTTCACATAGCCTTCTTTGTAAGTGGAAGAAAGAATCCATAGAGCTTTAAACTAAATCCTCAAGGAACCAGGGGAGTTGGTGCGTGTTTGCACACAAACCTGTACCTATTACAAACCAACCAAGAAAGATGGTGACCTGGCTGATTTATAAAGATTCTTGCCAGTGATGCTGTCAGTTTCATAAAGTTTCAGTTAGTTACCCTAGCAGGCTGAAATGTCTTCCTTATGCCTGGTGATGGGACAGGGCCAGACATTGTCAGAGTACAGCTGTGCTGTGCACATTTTGTGGGCTGGGTGGGCTCCCTAAAATGCTTTCCTGAACCACCAGTCTTGCTCAGGACCCGTGTAATTCACAGCCTTGGGCACCCACAAGCAATCACTGCATTTGTAACACTGTTGCTTCTCCTTTGCCATCTCTTTTTTACATCTGAGGAGAGCTCAGAAGCCGGGAGAAAAGCTACCAGTTGTCTCTGAAAATGGCCAGCCTGGTTTTCCATTTTCACATTGAGTGTTTGCTAAAATAGCATCTTAGAAGTGTGTTAAGAACTCAACCATCATAGCCACAGCTGTTTTAAAATAAAAAAGCCTGGTTGGGAACCTGTATTGTTGTCCAACCCTGCAATGTGATTCCCAGCAGTTCCAACAGCTTCCATTATTGAAATTACCTCATCTCTTTTCTTTCTTCTCCACTTCCTTCCTCCTTTTATGAGTCTTTTTCTCTTTGGGAGTCATCTCCAAATGTCTCAGTTAAGTTTTCAGGTTGTTTTTGATTTAGCTTTTTTTTTTTTTTTTAAAGTAGAACTTTTAATTGAATATAGCAGTCATACAGAGAAGTACACATGCCCTGAGGGTTCTGCTCAAAGGATGTTCACAAAGTGAACACATTAGTGTTCACTAGCAAGCACCCAAATTTGAAAATAAAACATTACTGGCATCCCAGAAGCCCCTTCTGGGCCCTTTCCGGTCACTACACTCCCACAAGGGTAACCCTCTATTGACCTCTGTTACTATAAATTCAGTTTGCTTATTTTCAAACTTTACTTTGAGCTTTACTATAAATGGATGCATACAACAGTATGTCTCTGAGATTTATCCATATGGTTGAGTGTGGAATTGCTGAAGAGCACTCAAATGTGTGGTTTTCTCTGAAAGAACACTCAAAAAATTACAAGCAAAAAAAAATTACTTTGGAAAGAAATCTTAAAACCAACTTCAGTGTGAATGAGGGATCTTAGAGACTTTGGCCTTCTAAGCTGAGCTGAGCTGAGCTACAGGTGGAAGTAAAGTGAGACCTGCCTAGGCCCCTCTATACTCTGAGATGTGCTTCTAGGACAATCCTAGCTTTGCTCTCTTTTAATCTCTGATACGATGATTGAAATTATGATCAATTGAATATCACTTGTTTGGTTAAGTGAGTTTACATACCAAGCTAGGTATACCTTATTGAAAGACTGCTTACCTGAAATTTGAATTCAGAGTAAAGCGAATCAATTTAGAATCTAATTCCAAGGGATGAAGGTTCTGAATCAACCAACCAATGAATCAATCAACAAGCTAAAAGTGCCTCTGCACTTTTCCCTCACTTACCTCTGTCAACAGGATCTGATCTAATTCCTTCATTTCATTTCATTTGCCAATAGGATTATGGTATTATAATAGAGCTGAAGATGCCAGCAATGATTTTACATAACATTGTTTTATACACCACTAAGAAATAAAAATGCACAAGATGGAGAGTCTAATAGGAGATCCCCCACATAAAGCTGAGACATGAAAATCATTCTCTGTGAAAGAATAAAGAGAAATAACTGCCACGCACAAACGTCAGTGAGAAAACATACCCACCTCCACCAACGCATATGGGAGAGAAAGGAAGATAAAACTCCCATGACGATTTGAATCACAAAGTAGTATTCCGATCTATTAGTAGACTGAATATACACTGGCAAGTACAGAATTCGTTTTAAAATAGCCTCTGTTTGGTAGTGCCCCCAGGTCCTGACAGAAGCAAATGCAGATCTTTCTGGAAGAATTAGACTTCCCTCAAGGCAACTGCAGTTGTAAGAGCCATCGATTATTAAGATGCTTCAAATTTCAGAGAACTTAGCATGTGAATCTATGACATATGGTAATAATACCTACTTCTCAGACATGTGGTAAAGCTCCAAATGGAAACAAACACACTGTTTAGTACACAATAAGTTCAATAAACTGTAGTTACCCATGAGTAGAGTGCCCAACTGTTCTATATTTATGGGTTGGTAACCTGGAGACCACTGGTAACTCTGGCCAAAGAGCAAAATAAAAGTAATGAAAGTATTTTGAAAATAAAAGAAGAAGCCCAGAATGGCCAGGGATGGCTTCATGGGCAAAAGAGATTTTGAGCCTGGTTGTGAAAGACTGAACAAGTAAAGGGGAGAGAATATTCTAGACTATGAAAACAATATGAGCCAAGTTGGGCGGCGAGTGTAAATATGGCATACAAAGGAGAAGGAAGGAACTAGGCTCAAGGAGATGAGTCCAATGAGTGCATCTATGAGAAGGAATGCTCTAGGGTAGGTGGTTTGGAGTGCTGTCATGGAACAGATTGATGGTCCCAGAGAAAGAAAAGCTGTGTTATCAACTGTCACCTAAGTTGACCAAGATTAACTTTGAAAAGGCAGCAAATATAGAAAGATGAAACTTGGAGAAGGCCTTGAGCGGTGATGTGATTGGTAAGTGTGCTTTAGAGAGCTGCATTAGGACAATGTACTGGGTGACTGGAAGGGACAGGCTGTCTAGGAGACTACTATTACACTGATCCACGCAAGGAAACAAAGAGAGCCCTTTGGCCAACATTGTGGATGAGGAGGAGAAAGGGTACCTGTGAATGACAAGGATGAGCAGGATTTCAGACTATCGATTTGATGGATGAAAAAGATGAAGAAGAGGGAGGAATAATAGTGATGAGCCTTCTCCTCCACCCAGCATGGACCCTGAGCCCAGGGATAAGATGAGGAGCCTATGGATCCCACTGAGGCTACTTTATAAGACCCTTTTTGGAGTGTGTCTCAGGTTGGCTCTCTCTGTCTCCTAGCCTTCCTCTGAGTCCCTTTCTGCTTATGGTCCTATTTTCTACTCCCATAATCCCCAATTGAATTCATTTATAACCTCCTTCATTTTCTCAACTTCTAAGTCAGCTTGAACCTTACTCACCTAAATAATACCTTGGCTGAGTCTTTGGCCAACAGAAGGCTGGTTCCCTTTATCTTTCCTTTTTGTTGTCGCTGTTGAGTCCAGCCTCTCCAATGCTTTTCTCCATTCTGAGACAGTTTGTGCTGGTGGGAATTGGCAGCGACACACCCTTCAGGCAAAAACAAAACAAAGTGAAACAAAACACTAAACTAAAAGCCCAGGGCTCCCACTGGTGTGCCACAGGGCAATTGCACCACAAGGAACAGAACATGCTTTGATCCCTTCTAGAACTCTTCAAACTCATCTTCACTACCCATACAAATAATCAACCATGAGACAAACAACACAATGGAAAGTAATACGAAACTGAAGGAAAGGAAGTTGAAGGTCCAATGAGCAAAAAAGACACACAATATTATCATAATTGGAAAAACGAATGTCTGATATTAGCAAGTATTAGAAAGAATAAGAGAATAGAAATTGTAAAAATGAGAGTGTACATTATACAAAAACTTGGGGAGAAATCTGTCAGTTTTTTCTGTAGGTGAATATGTGCATACTGTAGGATCCAGTAGTTCATCTATATACAAGGAGTCACAAGAAGGAACCTGTGCAAAATGTTTGTAACCGCAACAAAGTGGCCACAAGCTAACCCTTCTTCAGCAGGGGAATGAATAAACTAGTTATTCAGTCAATATAGCAATAAAAATGAGTGAATTAGGTCTGCATGAGTTTCCATAGTGCAATGTTGAAAGAAAAAATAATGAGCAAAAAGGTACATTAGGTTATCACTTATGTACATTTCAAAAAACACTCAAAACAACAGTAGATGTTTATGGATACATGTAATATGCAGTAAAAAATACAAAATCAGACTAGAACTAAGAAACACTGCCTTCAGCACAACAGTGGCCTCGGTGTGTGGGTGTGTGTGAGTGGATATGATCCCAGGATGGGGACTTTTTCTCTCTGTCATGTTTTATTTGTTTAAGAGAGACAGATATCTGTAATTGTATAGTAAAACACTAGCATATTTTATATATTTTAGTGGTGAGTATATAGGTGTCTGCAATGTTATTTTCTATATGTTTGAAAGGTTTTATAATTTTCTTTAAAAATTAAGCAGTGAAAAACTGTGAAGAACTCTATCAAAATGTTCATAGAAATGTATTACAATGTTCACAGCTGCTTGTGCCAGCATGGGAGGATCATGTGATTCTTTTCTCCCCTGATTTTTTAAGTTTTGTGACTGTAGTATATTATAATGAAAAAATTATAGATAATTATTTCAATTTCTTTAAAAAGTAGTATTCTTTACTACAGAAAAAAATATTACTTTCAAGCAATAAAAACAAGACTCTTTCATTCCAAAAAAAAAAAAGTAATTATATGGAAAAGAAAAATGAATAGCAAACTATGGCATAGTTCTTGAGGCCTGCATCTTTGTATCAGCCTCTTAGCAAATAGAGGTTCCTTTGTAAGATGTGATTAATAAAATCCTCTGGGGAGGCTATTAGTGGGCTCTCTATTAGAGGGCTCACGTCTACAAAGAACACAGTGTTGCTAATTCTGACACCAATATTTCCGTAGGACTAAATTGATAGTATCTTTCTGAATGTGTTATTTGTGGCACAAATGAAAAAGACCTTGTTTACCAGCCAACTCTAGGCTGGAAAGGAACAGACAGATTTGTTTTCAGGTTCTTGTTGTCCAATTTAAAACTAGCTTCTTCATAGTAACCAAATTAATTCAGCAGTACTTTTGCTGAGTTAGGTCTTGGGTCTACAGGAGAGGGTTGAATAGATTGGCCCAGTCCTCTAGCTGCTGGGGTCACTATACCCTTTGAAATGTAAATTAAGTTCCTCAATCCCCAGTTCACAAATGCTGGGAAAAGCAGCATCCTTTCCATATTTGCAGGGAAGTGAGGAGTGTTTTAAAATTACTCCCAGTCACTTCTAGCTTCTTGCTCTAGAGTCTTTCCCCGAAATTATTGTCTCACTGTATTGTTCCTCCAGAACTTGCAGTGTCCTCACTGCAGGGGTGGGAGTGGGGGTGGGGGTACTTCTCCCCTCAAGATCTGAGGAAATGAGTGTGGGGGGTGGTAGAGGTGGCTATGTGACTATAGGACAAAGCTTTTTAAAAACAAACATATATCCCTGATATTTAAAGTCCTTGTTATTAAAGTGCCCTCTGCTCTCTGTGACGTCTGGAACTTCTTACTAGCTCTTCCTTCAAGCAAAACCCTGCCTACCACTTTGTTATTGTTGTTGTTTTTTAATTTATTTTTTTATTTTTTATGGTTTTTATTTTTTATAATTTTTTATGACATTGGTTAACAAAATTTGGTAAGTTTCAGCTGTACATTTTAACAGTAAGGCATATATATATATTTACATTGTGTGCTCACCTCCCACAGTTAGATTTCTTTCTGTCACCACATATTTAACCCCTTTACCCTGTCTAACTCTTCCCTCCCCCTCCTCCTACCCTCTGGTAACCACTAGTCTATTGTCCATGTCCATGAGTCTCTGTTTGTCCTGTTCATTTGTTGCTTATAGCTTTATATCCCACATGTAAATGATATCAGGTGATTTTTAACTTTTTCTGTCTGGCTTATTTCTCCTAGCATGATTCTCTTGAGGTTCATCCATGTTGTCACAAATGGCAGTATTTCATATCTTCTTATGGCTGAGTAATGTTCCATTGTATATATGTACCACAGCTTCTTTATCCAGTCATCTATCGTAGGACACTGGTTGCTTCCATGTATCACTTTGTGTTTTTGCTCCTCTCTACCTACCTTTTATTCCTCCTCATTCAGGGTCTCCCAGCCTTTTACTTTTGAGTTTCCCTGAGGAAATTTATTAAACAGAATAATTTTATTCTTATAGTTTCACTGCAGTCCTTCTTGGCTTTACCCCAAGCGCTGCTTTTTTTCTTTCTTTCTTTTTTTTTTTTTTAATAACAAAATGGTACCCTAAAGGGTATCGTCAAAAAGAATTCTTCATGTTAAGTGAAATTCTGCGTACAGAATTTCAGAATTGTCACCACACCCTTCCCACAGTCCTGCCCATGGCTTCATCCCTTAGTAATATAGTTTGGGAATCGAGACACATCCAGAACAAAATTGAACCATATTGTGCTATGTCAAATAAGTGAAAAAAGCAATATGTTTTGTAAGCATTGGTGTGGCATGGGGGAGAAAAATAAGGCATTATATGACCCAGTAAGAAATTATTTAAATTGTTGAAATGATGGCAACTGAAGCAGAATTTTCAACAACATCTCTGAAACTGGCTTTTTGTATCGTCAGGCTGACTTTACAGGCTGCGAGCAGTTCCCTCTCATGTGGAAGATGCAATGGACCCAGAGTAATCAGCTTGGGGAGTGGTAGGAGTTTCTCAAATCTGATCCAGTCTAATTGCCAAAGACAAAGAAAGGGCTTTGTTTTCCTGCCTGATGATGGGAGTAAAAGAACATTCTAAGTAGGAAAAACCTTGGAGTCCTAGTCCAGGTGAGTAAGGAGCTAATTTCTCAAAGTGGGCATATAACAAGAACCACCTGTGCCATAGAACAGCTTTCTCCAAAAATGGCAGCAGAGGGGGTCTGCTTCACAGCTGGCTTGAACCATAGCTCCAAGCACTAATTACTCAGTTTATGAAAATACAGTGAGTGCTTGAGAAGAAAAAAATTTATTCAAGAACACAGAGCTCGTATTTATTTCTATTTTTCTTCTTTTTAAATTCTAATTTAAAATTTTCAATTACATTTAACGTCCAATATTATATTAGTTTAGGTATACAGTAGAGTGGTTAGATATTTATATAACTTAACTAGTCACCCCAAGAAATCTAGTAGCCATCTGACACCATACATATTTATTATAATATTTTCAACTATATTCCTTATGCTGTACTTTAGATCCCCATGACTGTTTTATACTTCTTAATCCCTTCACCTTTTTTACCTTATCCCTCAATCTTCCTCTCATCTGGTAACCATCGAAATATTCTCTGTATCTTATAAGTTGGTTTCTGTTTTGCTCGTTCATTATTCTGGTTTTTAAATTTCACATATAAGTCAAATTATATGGCATTTGTCTTTCTTTATCTGACTTATTTCACTTAGCATAATACTTTCTAAGTCCATCCATGTTGTCACAAATGACAAGATTTCATGTTTTTTTTTTTAATGGCTGAGAAATATTTCATTGTACATATGTACCACTCTTCTTTATCCAATCATCTATTGATGGGCACTTAGGTTTCTACATCTTGGGTATTGTAATAATGCTGCAATAAACATAGGGATGCATATGTCTTTTTGAATTAGTGTTTTGGATTTCTTTGGATAAATACCCACAAGTGAGATTGCTGGGTCATAAGGTAGTCCTATTTTTAATTTTTTGAGCAACTTCCACACTGTTTTTCAGAGTTGCTGTACCAACTTGCAATCCCACCAATGCTGCACAATAGTTCCCTTTTCTCCACATCCTCACCAACACTTGTGTTGTTGATTTATTGATGATGGCCATTCTGATAGATGTGAGGTGATAGCTCATTGTGGTTTTATTTTGCATTTCTCTGATAATTAATGACGTTAAGCATCTTTTCATATGTCTTTTGGCCATAT
>NW_011888910.1:4299857-4302174 GCF_000151845.1 Pteropus vampyrus
GTTCATTATTCTGGTTTTTAAATTTCACATATAAGTCAAATTATATGGCATTTGTCTTTCTTTATCTGACTTATTTCACTTAGCATAATACTTTCTAAGTCCATCCATGTTGTCACAAATGACAAGATTTCATGTTTTTTTTTTTAATGGCTGAGAAATATTTCATTGTACATATGTACCACTCTTCTTTATCCAATCATCTATTGATGGGCACTTAGGTTTCTACATCTTGGGTATTGTAATAATGCTGCAATAAACATAGGGATGCATATGTCTTTTTGAATTAGTGTTTTGGATTTCTTTGGATAAATACCCACAAGTGAGATTGCTGGGTCATAAGGTAGTCCTATTTTTAATTTTTTGAGCAACTTCCACACTGTTTTTCAGAGTTGCTGTACCAACTTGCAATCCCACCAATGCTGCACAATAGTTCCCTTTTCTCCACATCCTCACCAACACTTGTGTTGTTGATTTATTGATGATGGCCATTCTGATAGATGTGAGGTGATAGCTCATTGTGGTTTTATTTTGCATTTCTCTGATAATTAATGACGTTAAGCATCTTTTCATATGTCTTTTGGCCATATGTATGTCCTCTGGAAAAATATCTGTTTGGGTCCTCTGCCTATTTTTTAATCGGATTGTTTGTCTTTTCAATGTTAAGTTGTATGAGTTTCTTACATATTTTGGATATTCACCCCTTATCGAATGTATCAAATATATTTTTCTAGTCTGTAGATTACACTTTCAGTTTGTTGATGGTTTCCTTTGCTGTGTAAAACTTTTTAGTTTGTAGTCCCATTTGTTTATTTTTTCATTTGTTTCTTTTGCCTTAGGAGACATATCCAAAAAAAATGTTACTAAGAGCAATGTCAGAGAGCTTACTGTCTATGTTTTCTTTTAGGGGTTTTACAGTTTCAGGTCTTAATGTTTAAGACTTTAATTCATTTTGAATTTATTCTTATATATGGTGTAAGAAAGTGGCCCAGTTTTGTTTTTTAATATATCTATCCAAACATCATTTATTGAATAGGTTATCTTTACCCCATTGTATATTCTTGCCTACTTTGTCATAGATTAATTGACCATATAGGTGTGGGTTTATTTCTGGGCTCTCTATTCCATTACATTGATCTATGTGTCTGTTTTTATGCCAGTACCATGCTATTTTGATTACTATAGATTTGTAGTATAGTTCAATATCAGGTAGTGTGGTATTTCCAAGTTTGTTCTTCTTTCTCAAAATTGCTTTGGCTATTCAGGGTCTTTGGAGGATCCATATAAGTTTTGGATTATTTGTTCCAGCTTTGTAAAAAATGTCATTGGCATTTTGATAGATATTGCATCAAATCTGTAGATTGCTTTCGGTAAAATGGACAGTTTAACGATGTTAATTCTTCCTATCCTTGAGCACAGAATATGCTTCCATTTATTTGTATCTTCTTCAGTTTCTTTCTTCAATATCTTATATTTTCCAAGTACAGGTCTTTTACCTACTTGATTAAATTCGTTCCTAGGTATTTAATTATTCTGATGCAATTATAAACGAGATGGTTTTCTTAATTTTTCTTTCTAATGGTTTGTGAGTAGTGCATAAAAATGTAACCTATTTCTGAATATTAATTTTGTATCCTAATACTTTACTGAATTCATCAGTTCTAACAGTTTTTGGTGGAATCTTTAGAATTCTCTCTATATAGTATCATGTCATCTGCAAATAATGACAGTTTATTTCCTCCTTTCCAATTTGTATAGCTTTTATTTCTTTTTCTTGTGTGATTGTTGTGGCTATGACTTCCAACGATATATTGTATAACTGTGGTGAAAGTGGACAGCCTTGTCTTGCTGCTGATCTTAAGAAAAATGCTTTTAGTTTTCCATCATTGAGTTGATATTAGTTATGGGTTTGTCACATATTACCTTTATTATGTTGAGGTATTGTCTCTATATTCCCTCTCCACTTTGCTGATTTTGCTGGAATTTGTCAAATGATTTTTCTGCATTTATTGATGTGATCATATAATTTTTATCTTTCATTTGTTAATGTTGTTTATCATTTTAATTGATTTGTAGATATTAAGCCAACCTTGTATCCAAAAATAAATCCCTCTTGATCATGGTGTATGATCTTTTTAATGTATTGCAGAATTTGGTTTGCCAATATTTTGTAGAGGATTTTTGCATCTATTTTCTTTTTCTTTTTCTTTCTTTTCTTTTCTTTCTTTGTTTTTTTTTAGGTGAAACAACCCTTGGTTGACCTCACAGACTGCAAGGACCATGTCAATTTACAATCCCTTTTTTTTAAATTTTTTTTTTT
>NW_011888910.1:4302224-4303697 GCF_000151845.1 Pteropus vampyrus
TTTGTTTTTTTTTAGGTGAAACAACCCTTGGTTGACCTCACAGACTGCAAGGACCATGTCAATTTACAATCCCTTTTTTTTAAATTTTTTTTTTTTATTTTTACGCCTACAGCACCTGGTCTTCCTAGGTGGTCTCCCATCCAAGTACTAACCAGGCCTAACCCTGCTTAGTTTCTGAGATCAGGTGGGATCGGGCTTGTTCAGGGTGGCATGGCCATAGACTGCATCTATTTTCATCAGGGATATCAGCTTACAATTTTTTTTTTTTTTTGGTAATGTCTTTGTCTGCTTTTGGAATCAGGGTAATGGTGGCCTTGTAAAGTGAGTTTGGAAGCCCTCCCTCCTCTTGACTTTTGTGGATTAGTTTGAAAAAGATAGGTGTTAATTCTTCTTTGAATATTTGATAAAATTCATCTGTAAAGCCATCTGGTCCAGGATTTTTGTCTATGGGGAGTTTTTTGATTACTAATTTGATTTCTTTAGTAGTAATAAGAAAATTATCCTGTTCAGATTTTCTGTTTCTTCTTGATTTAGTGTTGAAAGAATTTATGTTTCTAGGAATTTATCCACTTTTTCTAGGTTGTTTAATTTGGTGGCATATAATTCTTTGTATTTCTGTGGTATCAGTTGTCACTTCTTCTTTTTTATTTCTGATTTTTTATTTTGGTCCTTTCTCTTTTTTTAAAGTCTCATTAAAAGTTTATCAATTTTGTTTATCTTTCAAAGAACTAGCTCTTGGTTTCATTGCTATTTTGTATTTTTTTTAAAATTTCTCTTTCATTTATTTTCACTCTGATCTTTATTATTTCCTTCCTTCTACTCACTTTGGACTTTGTTGTTTCTTTTTCTAGTTTCTTTAGGTGTATGGTTAAATTGTCTATTTGAGATTATTCTTGTTTCTTGAAGTAGGCCTATATTGCTATGAATTTCCTTTTTAGAACTGCTTTCACTGTGTCCCATAGATTTTGGGTCATTATGCTCATTATTATTTGTCTCAAGGTATCTTTCGATTTTTTTCTTGATCTCTTGTTAACCCAGTCATTGTTTAGTAGCATGTTATTTAGCCTCCATGTGTTTGTGCATTTCAGGGTTTTTTTTCTTTTAATTGATTTCTAGTTTTGTACCATTGTGTTTGAAGAAAAGACTTGGTATGATTTCAATCTTCCTAAATTTATTTAGAGTTGTTTTATTGTCTAACATGTGGTCTATCCTGAAAAATGTTTCATGTATGCTTGAAAAGAATGTATATTCTGCTGCTTTGGGGTGAAATGCTCTAAAAATATCAATTAAATCCATCTGGTATAATGTGTCATTTAAGGCCACTGTTTCCTTATTGATTTTATTTCTGGATAATCTATCCACTGATGTCAATGTGGTGTTAAAAGTCGACCACTGTGACTGTATTACTGTTGATCTCTTCCTTCACAATAGTCAATATTTGCTATATATATTTATGTGCTCTTATGTTGAGTG
>NW_011888910.1:4303943-4330170 GCF_000151845.1 Pteropus vampyrus
TTAACATTTCTGGTTTGGTGGTAATAAACTCCTTTAGCTTTTTCTTGTCTGGGAAGCTCTTTATCTGTCCTTTGATTCTAAATGATAGTTTCGCTGGGTAGTGTAATCTTTGTTACAACCAATGGTCCTTGATTTTCATCACTTTGAATATTTCATGCCAATCCCTTCCGGTCTACAAAATTTCTGTTGAGAAATCAACTGACATTGTTACAGGAGCTCCCTTGTAGGTAACTAACTGCTTTTCCCTTGCTGCTTTTTGAGATTCTCTCTTTGTCTTTCACCTTTGGCATTTGAATTTTGAGGTGTCTTGGTGTGGACTTGTTTGGGACTCTCTACGCATCCTGGTCTTATGTATCTATTTCCTTTACTAAGTTAAAAAAGTTTCCCATCATTATTTCTTTAAATAGGTTTTCAATTCCCTGTTCTCTCTCTTCTCCTGCTGGTGCCCCTATGTGAATGTTGGTACCCAATGTGAATGTTGGTACATTTGATGTTGTCCCAAAGGCCCCTTAAACTATATTGTTGTTGTTGTTGTTGTTGTCGTCGTTGTTGTTATTTGCTGTTCCAATTGTGTTTTCCACTACCTGTCTTCCAAACTGCTGATTTGATCCACTACTTCATCTTATCTGATATTGATTCTATCTAACATGTTCTTCATTCCAGTTATTGTATTCTTCATTTCTGACTGGTTCATTTTTGTTTTCTATCTCCATTTTTATGATTAGTATCTCTTTGTTTAGTTCTCACTGAGTTTATCTATTTTTTTCATAAGTTCAAGGAGCATCCTTATAACCAGTGTTTTGAACTCTATCTGGTAGGTCACTTGCCTCTATTTCAGTTAGTTTTTTTATGGATATTTATTTTGTTCTTTTATTTGGAACATTTTTCTTTTTGTCTTCATTTTAGCTGCCTCCCTGTATTTGTTTCTGCAGATTAGGTAGAGCTGCTATGTCTTTGTAGGGTGGCCTTGTATAGTAGGTATCCTGTGGGGCCCAGTGGTGCAGTCTCCCTGATCTCCCTGGTCTCCTGGAGTTGGATGCTCCTGGGCTGTCATTTGTGTGGATTGTGTGTGGCCTCCTGTTGTAGTTCGGCCTTGATTGCTGTTAGCATGTTAGTGGATAGTACTGACCCTCAGGCTGATTGGTTGTGAGGACTGATTGTGATAATTGGTTGTGAGGACTGATTGTGATAAACTGCTGCCTATGCCTGACCTGTTGTGTGGGAGCTAACCCTATGGAGTTGGTTTCACTGTATTGAGGCACTGGTGCCTGTTCTTTCCACCCTTTGGATGTGTCATTTGTCAAGCTAATTTGGTGGTACTCTGGTATAGTCTAAGCTGGTCACTAGATGTGTTGATTCTGGGGTTTTAGGGAGGGGAACTGGTGCAGGCCTAGGTAAACTGCTGCCTATGCCTGAGCCAACTGGTAGCAGTCACAAAGTGATCTGCATTTGGTAGCTGCCTGTGCTGGGCTTGAAGGCATCTGAAAGAGGTTTGTGGAGATTCAGGGCTGGTTGCCACTAATGCTGGTCTGGGGTGGGGGGCACTTATCAAGGATTTCAGAGCATGCTAAAATAGTTGCTGCTTGTTTGTAGACCTTTCCGATATTTTAGGGAAGTCCACAAAATAGGCTGAGTATAGCTGCTGAAAGAGATTCTAGTCTGTGTTCTGAAGAGGAATTTTCCACTCACATGGCTCTAGATAACAGATGTATTGCCTTTGCTTGTTAAGAACAGATATATTGCCTTTAATCGTTAAGCCCTCTAAAAAAAGTAAGGTTACCTCTGAGCTTGGGGCCCTGATTTTCAGAGCACTAGCTCCTCTGGGACCACTGGCATAATAAACCTGAGTTTTCCAACTCTCTGAGTGCTGCTTGGTTTCTCGATGGTCTGATTTTTACAATTTTTCTATAATATTCTAGTTAGGTAGGATGGATTCTCAGGGAATAACCAGCTTGGGACAAGTTTGATGGAGACTCGGATTTGGTGCTTGCCTGCACCTGCAGACTAGTTTGAGGGGAGGGCTCAGCAAAGGAAAATAATGGTGGAGAGAGGTGGATCTCCAGCCTTCACTCTGAATCCAGATAGTTCAATCCCTTTCTGTATGTGCCTGGTGCTTTTCAGGCTGTCACCCAGTGCTGGAGCTCAGAATGTTTCTGTCAGCAATTAAGTCTGTGCACAGGCCCTTTAATTGGAACGCCTGTAACTCCAGCAACTCTCTGTCTCATCAGACACAATCCTCACTGATTTTCACAGCTAGATGTTGTAGGTGACTCCTCTCTTTGGCACTGGTGGTCTGAGCTGAGGAACGTGGTGTGGGGCTGGGATGCCTTGCTTCTCAGGGGGGACCTCCACAGAAAATATAACCTCCTAATTCTTAACTGCCTCATGTGAGTGTGGGGCCAAGCCCTTTCTTATCTCCTCCCCTCCTACCAGTTTCAACGTGGCTTCTTCTTTATAACCTTAGTTATAAGAGTTCTGTTCAGCTAGTATTCAGGTGGTTCATAAGGATGGTTGTTCTATAAGTTAGTTATAATTTTAATGTGGTCATTGGAGGAGGTGAACGCAGTATTGCCCTATTCCGCCATCTTGACCAGATGTCCCCTGTTTTTACTTTGAGACCTCTTTAGCAGTGCATTTTCACTGCCTGATTTTCTTCTGTGGCTGCTACTTTAGCTCTTATTTACATCCTCTGCCCATAAAACAATATGAAGTAGATGTTGGACTTGAAAGAATTAAATATTTAGCACTCGGCACACCAGTTTTCGGCACACCAGTTTTCGGCCACCAGTTTTCAGCTAGTACAATTACTAGCATATCTGATGCTGTCAAAATTATAATTGGAACAAGTACCCCATCCCCACTATCCACTGAGTCCTTCCTGTGAGGTGTCTGAATTCATTTCATTTGTGCTGATCCCTTAAGGAGAGAGAGCCGTGGAATAACTATTGATGCACACTGTGGGAATAATTTGTGTATTCTGACATCACAGCTGGAATAATAATGTTCTAGTCAATCTGCAATGAAATTTGACCCAAAAGAAGTATGCTATCAGAATTAATTGGATAGAAAGAAGGAGTGTGACAGGGAAGATGGTTCATTTGATCAGGAGAGCTTCTTGTAACCTGGTCATGATAATAAGGGTATGTGTTATCTCGAAATGACAGAGATGGCTCCCACTTGGTATTGTGTAAAATAACTAGATGATGTTATATGGATCAATAAAATCACCTATACATATGCATATCTTGCCTACAAACTAGGTGGAAATACATGTGTTCAAAGATCACTTCATACACATCTTTCATGCTTGACATAGTGTTGGATTAAAATTTGCTTATTTTGTGAACACTTGCTACATCTACCCTCGCAAGAGCTAGTGAATTATTGACCCAGGATGATAATAGAGCTCAGATAGGTTGACTAATCTTATACACATCACTGTACAGGTTTGTATTAAATAAAATATTTAGTGAGCGGAGCATATAAACTAATTATCCTAGAGATAAAAAAATTAGGAGATAAACTTTATTATGAAAAATTTCATAAAGTTTTTATAAACACTCATAGTAAAAATAGTATAATATAATAAGTCCTCATTTATCATCCAGCTTAACAATTAACTCATGCCCAATCTTTTTTAATCTACACACTCCCTCCTGATTATTTTGAAGCAAATCTCAGACACCACGTTATTTTGTCTATAATTTCAGTGTGGCTCTTTAAAGTAGTAAAACTCTTTGAAAAATAACCAAAATATCCATATCACACGCAGAGTAATTAACAATAATTACTCGATATCATCAAATACCTATTCATTTTTAAAAGTCTGCTGATTATCTCATAAATTTCTTAATAGTTTAAATGAAGATTCAAAGAATGTCAAATTATTATAATTAGTTGATATATCTCTTAATTGCTAATTATTCCCTTCCACCCTCTCTCTCCCCAACTCTCATCTTTGGAATGTATTTGTTGAAGAAACCAAATTATTTGTTTGGTAAGACCTGAACTTTGCTAATTGCATGTGAAAGCAATTAGCAAAATCTTTTATTTTTTAGTGTCTCTTGCCTCTAGATTTCTGGTAGTTAAATATTAGGTTCCACTTTTTTTTTTTTTCAAGAATACTTCACAGACAATGCTGTGTACTAAATTGAGGACCATAGAATTCCTGGTTATTCATGACCATTGCCTTGATTATGTCACTAGAGGTTGAAAAATGGTAATTTTCTAATTTTTTAAATAATTTTTTCTTCATCTTGTTTGCTAGAATGCTTCTATAAAGAGTAAAGTTTCCTCATCAACTATTTAATTATTTAAGGTACAGTTCATGAAGCAAAGGCCAGATAAATGGTTCATACTTTTTCCTTGTTTACTAGTTTTGAAAAATTAAGTTGGTTTCCTAGTATATTCCAACCAGCAAATTGTTGTAATTGTTATTGCTATTGTTTCTGAGTATCAGAATGAACAAATGGATTTGAACGTTGAGATGTGTTTCAGTCCATCACTGTTTTTCTTTTTATGATGCTCAAATGATCACATCTATAGTAAATGGCAGCCTTAAAGACATGCCCAATCTGGCACAATGAGGGGCAAATTAGAACGATTAATAAGAATGCAATCAGAAACTCTGCAGGAAAAATGAAGTCCACACCTATTTAAAATTTTTAAACATTAATGATGTCCTTTATGTGTACAGCAATGAAAATTATATTACAGTTGTATAGATGTTATCCATGGTTATCTCCTTCAGAAGTGCCTGTCACGAAGTGCCCTTACTGACTACCTCTTTCTTATGTATGAAAGACTGGCCACATCCTATGCCACTGGGAACCTCTTTATGGCATAAAAGTTTTATTGCGTATTTGCTTCATTCACACAATTGTGGTTCAGGTGAATGAGTAAAAGGTTGGGTAAACTTTGGTAGGCCATTAAGCTAAAAGTTAATGTCAACTGCTCCTGAATAAGTCTTGCATAATAACAATTTATAGTCTTAATAAGTCTTAATAAGACACTACTCTGAGGCAGTGAGATAGAAGTAAGCAGTCAGTAAGCTGGAAAAATATTTATTGAATGACCTTTGAATATCTGAATAAAGCAAAGAATCTTATTCTCATGTAACTTATATTTCTAACTGGGGAGATTGTCAATGAACCATAAAATAAATAAAGCAGATTGTGTTAAAAGATGATAGTACTATTACATGCTGTGGAAAATAGAAAAAGTAGCATAGGTCAAGAGAAATTGTGTATATTGGGGGTTGCAATTTTACACAGAAGGGTCAGTTTTAACATTTTAGCAAAGATCTAAAGGAGGTAAGGGAGTTAGTTATGCAAAAGTCTGGGAGGTGAATGTTCAGGTAAAGGGAATGAACAGAGTCAAACTCGGAGGTGGAAGTGTGCCTGCTTTGAGTGTTAGTAAAAATGGTGTATCACTGTGACTCATTTGTAAAATTCAACATTGTGTTTCTAAAATTTACCCATATTTTGGGGATGTAGCTGTGATTTATTAATTCTCACTGCTGTATAACATTCCATTATATGAATACACTGCAATTTAACCAATTAACATTGAGTGGTTTCTGCTTTTTTGCTGTTATATATAATGCCACTGTGAACATTTTTTCTCTTAGGGCACATAAGCAAGAGATTTTTTAGAGCTTTTTCACATCATAGAACATAGAGAAAATGATCATCTGTGTCACACATGGGGGTAAACTGAGATGATATGGGCTATCCATAAAAAAAAAATTATTTACATTTTTTATGTATTATGTAATTACAATACATAATTATATGCTTCTTCTGAATTTTTCCTTTCTCTTTTCACCCTTTCCATATCTTCACCAATAAAATTTCTATTCCCAGAATTTCTGATTACAGGTAGAATATAGGTACAAAGTGATCTAAACCAGTGCTTCTTAAAATGTAGACTGTAGGTATCAAGTAATACTACATTCATGTTCACTGGCAACAGGAAAGAAACAGATGTAGACCTCATTCATGCCAATTGTACACTAAGTGGCATCACAGTTTCAAGGATGAACAAAGCTCCACAGTAGTATGAATGAAAGAATAGTAGAGAAAGAATTGGATTATCAAACAACACTTCTATAACAGTTGCTGTAGCAACTTATTGATGTTGGGATTAGCTATTGGTTACAGTAAAACAATGTTATTCATCTGACACCTTAAATTACTTTGGACAATTAACTTTCATTAGTTTTATAAATTTGTTATTAATTTATAAATTGGTTTTACTTTTATAGCTATAGAAGAATTATACACAGAAATTTTTTTTGCTATTATATATAATATGTGTAACTACAATAAAAATAAAAATGAAGTCCACACCTATTTAAAATTTTTTTTCATTTAGAAGTTGCCCATTACTCAAGTTTGAGAGAAAGTGATCATAGTAACCTACTCAACATCCATCACCTCTTTTTTTCTGCTTCCTACAGAGGCTCAATCTTATTTAGATAATTCACCTATCCCATGCAGCCACATGTTTAGGGAAGACTAGCACTTTCACCAACCCAAGGTCCAGATGGGTTTGAGCCAATCATAGGAACCTGTACTTTGCCAGTGATTGGTTTAAACATGAGCATGGGATTCAGTTTTGTCCAACAAGACCCATGGGATAATTTGGTGGGGGGTTTCCAGGAAAGACTTCTTCACTCTTAACAAGAGACAAAAGGGAGAGATAGCCTCTTTCTTCTTCTGGTGAAATAGTTATATCTGGATGCCTCAGTTGAAACTGCTTCAGCTGTCTTGCTAGCACATGGGAATAGCCAGCCCCAGGAGGAAGACAAGTGAGGAACAGAAAGATGAAAATGACCCAAGTCCTTGGTGACGCTCTTGAACATTTGTATCATGGCCCCTATTGCCTGACTTCTTGTTTTAGGAGATGATTTGTTTTCCCTGATGTTGATTCATTGAGGATGAGTTTCTGTTGTCTGTACCTGAAAGTGTCTTAACCGGTACAGGGACCTGAGAGGATGACAGGAGGATGGGCTCTTGGGCCTTGTCAAGGCTTTCTATGGTTAGTTATTTTCTTGACCCATCATTCACTCCATGCTGTGACCCTGGCAGCCAGTGGGTATTCAATAAATAGTTGCATGATGAGGGAATAAGTAATGATTATAGGAGAAGAAACTTAACCCTCTGGACCACTCAAAATGTGGGCACATGAGGCCACCGATGTGTTCTCTTCAGTGGCAGAAGAGATACTGGGTATCTGAGTTTTCTCATGCTGCACCAGTCTGAAGAAAGCTGAATCTAGGCATAAGTTATTAACCACTGGAAATCAGCTGAGTAGAGGTCAGAACTGAATGGCAAATAGTTGGCACAATGAGGGGCAAATTAGAACGATTAATAAGAATGCAATCAGAAACTCTGCAGGAATAATGGGGTATAATAGATCACAAATGAAGGATAGGATTGGCTCTGTGTGGTATATTTTCAGCCCAGCAGGCAGCATGCTATTTTCATGCTTCACATCAACAATAGTCAGAGAAAATAGATGTGATTTTACAAAACAATAGGCCTAACTAAGCAGGCATATTTAGTTGTCTTCGAAAGGGAAGGAGGAAGCCACAGCTGACTACAAGAATTTGATGTTCTCCATTTCCAGCTGAAGATTTTATAATGAGGTAAAAACAGATTTTTATCATTTTCATATTAACTTTGTAAAACTTGCTTTTTATTCCCTAAGTTAGGTGAGAATTGTAATAGAAGGGGTTAAGAACTGCTTAATAAGGTTCATAAAGTATTAAGCAGACAATTGATATTATCAGTTTCTTTGCAGATAAAATATCCAAAGAGAATATGTGAAAGTCCAATTATAGGCCTCAAGTTTTGCAATCATAAATAAAACTCTAGCAGAGCACAGAGATAAAATAACCAAACACGTAGAGTCTTGGTCTTCATGTGGACTATGGAACAAAGCATGCCAAGAAAAAAAGTCAAGCACTTCTTCTTCGAAGTACTGAGTCTTTTTTATTTAAAAATAAATGATGTAAGCAAGTATGTACAAGACACATTTTGAGACTTGCAGACAAGACTTTGGCAAGAAACCTGGATGAGGTTGGGCCCTGGAGCCCATTAGAGATCATTTGTCCTGCTTCTGACTAGCTTGCCTATAGTTGAAGGAGGCAGGGTCCTGCCCTCATCACTGAGCAAGTCCAGCTGGCTGAAGACTGGATGTAGAACATTACCAGTAATACCAGTGGTCAGAATTTTCAAGCCTGATTCTTGAAAGGTGTACCCTAGAAACTCACTGATTTTGAGAGTTGCCTGGTGGGTTGAAAAATATTACTTGATTCCGGTTAACAAATAACATCATGATTAAGAGTCGAAGGTATGGAGCTGCCAGCCTGGACATGAACCTGGCGCCACCAGACCAACTGTGTGACTTTAGACAAGTTGCTTAAAGTCTCTGTGCCTTGGTTTCCTCATCTGTAAGCTGGGATTAATAATAACACCCATTAGGGATGTTATGAGGAATAAATGAGTTAATAACTACTCAGCACTTAAAACAGTGCTTGACACATAGTACTTATAATGTCACCTGTAACGCCCTTATCTCTGATTTATAGCATATCTAAGAAATGTTCTAGTTTAGGAGTGTTAGATCTTCATGGCATATCTCTACCCATGTCAGGCTGTAGGCATCATTGTACAGCTAATTTGCAGAGAAACTTATGGAAGGGTATATCTGTATTCATCAGCCCCTTCAAGAGCAATTTCTTTACTGCATGGAGAAAAAGTGAGATAAACCAAGAGGGAAAGTGTTAACCACTTTTAGGAAAGTATGTGAATACAAATAACAGAATTCCTCCCTAAACTGCTTAAAAGGAGTCTGTAGGTAGGGAGTCTGTAGGTAGGGAGACCAGAACTTGCGCAGATGCTAAGATGCCTCAGGAATTGAGCTTCATTCTGTGTTTTTTTCCCCCCATCCGTAGCTCTTTGGATTTCCTCTCCATACTTTTCACCTCTTAGTCACAAGATAGCTGCTGTTCTTGCAATCATCATAATTGCATTTCAAATGAGAAGAAGTGGAAAAGATACCAGAGAAAAAGCTCTTTCTTCTAGAGGGTTATTGCCTTTTATTTTGGAAGCTTCTCTAGGGATTTCCACTCATATCTCATTGACTAGAATTGTAGCACATGCTCCACCCACCTGCCCCACTCTACACAACTCAAGTCCAGCCAATAAGAGAGAGTGAGAAATGGAAAATTTTGTTTTTTTCAGTCTATTGAGTAGAGAAAGGCAAAGGGAAAGGTGATTGTGAGTAACTTCTGGGGAATCTGTTCCACAGAATTGACCACATATGACAATGCTACAGAGGAAAATCCCTGCCTATAGTCACTTAGTCTTTTAATGTTAAGGATTTCCTGGTTGGAAATGGTTTTTATTCTGGGAAAAGGGGCTTATAGTGTTGTCTTTGTGAGCCTATCATGGAATCTTTTTACTAAAAGATTGTAATTTTATTTCACAGTGAAAAATTAGACTTAGAATGCAAATATCCTTGAAACAGGCAATATAAACACAAATTTAGACAGAACAGAAAAGTCCTGAGACCAGGTATTTTGTGAGGGGATCTGCACTATGTGGGGGATGAGGGTGGTGATGTGCATACAAAATTTACCAGTCTACAATTATGTCCAAGCTAAGATATTTTCATAGGCTTGGCACTAATGTGGATTTATTTTAGTAAACTAAACTTGGTCACTTACCAAAAAAATGAATTAAACAAACACCCCTTTTCAAACTAGATCTTACAGGGAGCTCTGTATGTCTAACAATTTAGGGTCGGGTGCTCCTTGTCGATGTAAATTGGGTGCTGTAGCCATGTCTCTTGCTCTCTCCCTTGCCTTTGACATTGTAGGCTCCAGGCTTGGCTGATGCAATCCAGGCTCCGGGTTAATGACAGGCCCCCAGATCCGGCATGTTGCAGAAGACGCTGTAGTGCGCCTGCGCCCAGCTTATTAAGAATGAATGAGCTTGCTGCACCACGCATGTGTGACAGAATACCACTATTGTTTCTGTGCCTATATAAGCCCGTGCTGTCCCTGCAAAAAGAGGTTTGCAGTCTCATCATTTTTTCAGTTGGGCGCCGAAACCTTCCCTCCTCAATCAGTTAGGCACTGACACTTGGCATAGCCAGCAGGATGAGATGAGTACGACCCCCAGCACTCTGCGAAGTCCCTGAGTGGGGCAAATGTGGCTCCTTGCCTTTCTGTGATATCCCATGGCCGCATATTTGGCTACATGGATGCACCGGAAGATTGGGATACAGTGAAGCCATGTCCGGAGGACGTCTGGAAAGCACTACAGATGTTGGAGCCAAATGTCCCGACCACTCACCAGGAGGCAACTTGTCAGATGGCCTGATGTTCCTGGCAATGCTGCTGGCAGGCCAACCTAGAGGTTCAGGACCAAACCCAACAGGTGCAGCAATTACTACGCACTGGAACAACGGCTGGCAGCAGTAGAACGCACGCTGCCGGGCCCTAATGGGTCTCTGCCTTCAGCCCAGTCTGAGAGCCCACCAGCGATACCTAGGCAGGTGCTGCCAGTGATTCAGCAACAGGTTGATGTGGAACAGTTGTTGGCCCTGGGGGAACAAGCCAACGGCACCCCCTAGGCTAAAAAGCATACCACCATGATCCAATACACCCCCTCCAAGCTCTGGGACCTGACAAAGCAGGTATGGCAGAAAGCCGGGGAGATGGTTCCAAGGTGGCTACTGCAGCTATGGAATGATGAGGCCAAAGGAACTGATTATCTCCGAAAGAGATGGTCCAGCTGGCCTCCATAACGGTAATACCGTCCCACCAACAGCACCTCCAGAATGTGGTGCATACAGCACAGGGTGCAGGTAATCGTTGCCTGATTAATTGGCTCATGTTCGCTGCCTGGAGAGTGTGGGCCGACCCTGGGGAGCTTCCAGAGACAGTGAGCAAATGGACTATGTATTTAAACCTAGTCAAAATAATTCGGGAAATGAGCATGAGGCAAATGGTGTTTTGCACCCAGTATAATAGTCCTGATGAAGAGGTATTCACAACTCGTATGAAGGACTTGATTTTAAATTCTGGCCTGGCTGGTACTTTTGGCACCATGGTGGCATTGTTAACCCCTTACGTGGGTAGACGAATCCACAAGGTGACATCTGTTAGGTTGGAGGATGTGGAAGTGAAATGTAAAGAGCATATCACCCCCGAGTGCGAACTGTATCACCACCCACACCCCCAAACTGGCCGGTGCATGGACAAAGGCGCGGCCCAAAAGGGGCTCAAAAGAACCCCTAGCACTTCTGGACATGAAGGTGAGCCACAAACCAATGTGGTTTGATCTCCTTGTGGAAGGGGTAGCTCCAAAAAAGATTGAGCAGGAACCTAATGAATTCACCCCTATTTCCAGGAAAGCTGCAACCTATGAGGTATGGCTGGCTGATTATCTCCCTGATTAGGGATTCGGCCAAGGTAGCCGGTTGGCAAAGGAGCCGGCTGACCTGAGGCCGCATATGGAACTGACTATACATTGAACCCCCTGCAGTGTACAAATGATATTAACCCTCATGGACATGGGTTCCAACAGCACCCTGCTCTACAGGAATCTAGACAAGTTTTCTGGACCTAATGCAACCATAAAAGGCTATGGAAGTCAAACCATTCACATGAGGCAGGTCCATGTGACACTGGGTATTGGCAAATTGCCTCCTTGGACATACCAAGTGTACATATTCCATATACCAGAGTACATTATAGGGATTGATATCTAACAAGGTCTGACTGTGAATACGACTGCTGGTGAATTCCACCTTTGCGTTCAAATGGTGAAAGCTGTTATTCAGGGAGGTCTACACCATGCCCCGTTGGTGTTGCTCCAAGTTACCCAGGTAGTGAACACAAAACAATTTTGCTTGCCTGGAGGTCATGAGGAAATAGGACACACCATTCTAAAACTGGAAGAAGCTAGTGTCATTCGTCCCATTGATAGCCCATACAACTCCTCCATGTGGCCAATGTAAAAGCCTGATGGTTCCTGGCATATGATGGATGACTATTGGAAGTCGAAAAAGGTTACACCGCCCCTACATGCTGCCATCCCAAATGTCACAGACATTAAAGACCATTTGTCATATGAACTTGGACAATACTATTATGTGGCAGATTTGGCAAATGCCTTCTCTATTGCCATAGCCTCAGAAAGCAAGAATAGCCCTTCACCTGGGAAGGATGACAATGGACATTCCTTGTCCTTCCTCAGGGATCTCTGCACAGCCTTACCCTGTGCCATGGTCTTGTGGCTCAAGATTTGGCCACATAGAAATGATTACCTGCAGTATACCTGTATCATTATATTGATGACATAATGTTAACCTCTAATTCTCTTACAGCCTGCGAGAGGCTCTAACTGACTGGGGTTAGGCCATCAATAAAGACAACGTCCAAGGACCTGGGTATTCTGTCAGATTCTTGGGAGTCGTCTAGTTTGGTAAAACGAAAGTAATGCCAGAGTCAATGATCAATAAGATACAGGCATACCCAAAACTATGAAGCAACTCGAAACCCATTTGGAACTTCTGGGATTTTGGAGAATGTTCATCCCCCATTTGGCCTCCTTACCATGAACCCTGCACCGTCTAGTATGATGGGGCACCCCATGGAATTGGACCCCCCAAGATAGAAGAGACCTTTACGGCTACAAAACAACCTGTAACACAAACCCAAATAGTATGCGTAATAGATCCAGTCCTCCCATTTCTGCTCGCGGTGCAGGTGAATGAAACAAGATTTGAATGGGGCTTGTGGCAAAAGCTAGGTTCCTGGAAGGTGCCAAGATAGGCTTCTGGTCCCAATTGTGAAAAGGAGCAAAAGCACAATACGCCTTGATTGAGAAGCTACTGGCTGCCACATATGCGGCTCTTCTGGCCAGTGAGGCCATCACTGGTCCTAATCCTGTAACCATACAGTTCATATACCCAATGGAAAGGTGGCTATGGTCCTAGATGAAGACTCCTCATATGGAAATTGCACAGACCCTTAAACTGACCAAGTGGGGGACATACCTGGAGCAAGGGCATGATTCTCTGCGAGACCCCTGTTAGGTCAACTACACTCCCTATTGGGACCAATGCAGTTTCAAAAGGAGCTCCTAGTGGAGCCCGCTGAAACAAGAGATGTACCAAGTCACTATGTAAAGGGTCAGGCTCCCATCCCTGAGGATGCCTGATACACAGATGGCTCGTGCTACAGGCAGCCCCCTATGTGGACTGCAATAGCATTGTAGCTGTCCACAAAAACCTTTTGGTATGAGATGTGCTGGGCAGTCAAGCCAATGGGCTGAACTCCACGTTGTATGGTTGATCTTCATAAATGAAACTGGCCCAATACACATCTGCACTGACAGTTGGGCCAGATATCAAGATTTCACTCTGTGGCTGCCCTACTGAACCACCCTAGAGTGAATGATAGGCCACCACCCATCATGGGGCCAGAAATTGTGGAAAGACCTCTGGAAGAGGGGCCTTCAACAGGTTGCTACCATATACGAGGTCCCTGGCCATCAGCTGTTACAGGCCCAGGGCAATGATGCAGCCGATGTGCTGGCATGAGTCTATTCCACCCGTGTACCACATATTTCGGCAGTCATTGGCCCTGGCTCCACGAAAAACTGGGACATGTAGGGGCGCATATCATGGAACAGGTAACAAAGTGATGGGGGCTATCATTGACCTGGCCACAAGCACAGGTTGCTGTGTCATGATGCCCCTGGTGTGCTGAATGGCACCAAAAGAGACGACCAGTAAAGAGTACCCTGGGGTGGTGCTCTGCAGAGCTAAGCCACTCCAGAAATGGCAAGTGGACTATATAGGACCTTTGCCTACAGTCTGAGGACACCACTGTGTGTTCACAGGTGTGGACACAGCCGCCAGTTTAAGGTTTGCATGGCTGGTGGAAACTGATCCACACCATATTGTGACCACATTGGAACACCTCGCGGCTGCCTATGGCTGGCCCTTATTAATCACCAGTGACAGAGGCACTCATTTTATAGGACAGAAAGTGCAGGCCTGGGCCCACACCAATGATATGTGGTGGCAGTTACATCATCCACAGGCAGCTAGAATGATAAAACAATTCAACAGCTTGCTAAAAGATAAACTGCACACTCTGGGCCCGGGCTGGCACTATTAATACACTAACCTTGCACAGGCTGTATGCCTTTTGAATGAACAAGCCTGGCAAACGGGATTGTCTCCTCTTGACAGGGTTGTAGCAGGCTTGTCCGGGCACCACTGCTAAACAGTTCTTGCCCTGAGCCTACCAGGGAGCTTTGCTCCTGCCAGCCCCAGAACCTTTGGCAGCAGGTAAACAGGCCACCTGGTTGTGGCCCTAGACTTTACAGGTAACACAGGAGCTGTGGGTGGCCCTGATGAAGCCCTGGGGGCAATGGATTGTGGGTAGAACCCTGGATTTGTGTTTGGCCCACGCCTTTGCAAATGTCACTCCCGATGACTGCTGAGGGTTCTCTGTTAACGAGAAATTTTGTCCTTAGCCTCTGGCCCATTTCTCTCTATACTGTAACTCTGGTGAAGATTCCCTGGCCTGTTGCCTTAGGAGAAACTGTTTTTTATCACGGGCCAGGGGCAGCTCCTCTCCCAGCCACCCTTTTGTCTCAAGATGGGCAGGTGGCCTGTGTTCTCCCAGAAGGGCAGGACTTGCCCCTAAGGATCTCTTTGTCTGCTCTGTCAACAAGGAACAGTGTCATGTCCTGAGCTCATGAATTTGCTGCTGCCCACAGTGTTTCCCGCTGCTGGGTGTGTACTGAATTGCCAATGGAAGTAGCCAAGAGACTGCTGTGGCGCATTACTATAGCCACGGCTGAGAATGGATGTGGCTGCATACCTGGAACATCACACCTGAATGAGCCCAGCGATAGAGGGCCACAGAAGTGCTCCTCTGCCATGACCATTGCAACTTCCCACCCCTCATAGGCTATGCCATTTCCAGTGGGTGGAGAACATGTGAAATTTCAGGAAAAGGCCCCTCACTTCATAGAACAAATGAAATTTGTGCCCAACCGTATCGTGGGGTAGCTACTCCCTGAAATGTATGATAACACCACCCTTGCTAACATTCCCAAGGTCTGGTGAAATGGGCAACATTATGTCGGTACAAAGCCTTCCAACTGGTTACCTGAAGGGTATCTTTGAGTCTGTGGGCACTATGGCTGGCCCTACTTGCCTGCTGACTGGACTGGTCATTGTACCTGGGGATGTCCATATTTAGCTGAACACATATTATCTACCTTATCCTAATTGTCCTGTAATTGGGATTCTGTATATCACCGCCAGCACCAGCAGAAATGGGCAGCATGTGGTTCTACCCCCTGGCGTTATTCATTCCAGGGGTGGGATCCATAGATGTATTCTGCTCGCGGTGCAGGTGAATGAAACAAGATTTGAATGGGGCTTGTGGCAAAAGCTAGGTTCCTGGAAGGTGCCAAGATAGGCTTCTGGTCCCAATTGTGAAAAGGAGCAAAAGCACAATACGCCTTGATTGAGAAGCTACTGGCTGCCACATATGCGGCTCTTCTGGCCAGTGAGGCCATCACTGGTCCTAATCCTGTAACCATACAGTTCATATACCCAATGGAAAGGTGGCTATGGTCCTAGATGAAGACTCCTCATATGGAAATTGCACAGACCCTTAAACTGACCAAGTGGGGGACATACCTGGAGCAAGGGCATGATTCTCTGCGAGACCCCTGTTAGGTCAACTACACTCCCTATTGGGACCAATGCAGTTTCAAAAGGAGCTCCTAGTGGAGCCCGCTGAAACAAGAGATGTACCAAGTCACTATGTAAAGGGTCAGGCTCCCATCCCTGAGGATGCCTGATACACAGATGGCTCGTGCTACAGGCAGCCCCCTATGTGGACTGCAATAGCATTGTAGCTGTCCACAAAAACCTTTTGGTATGAGATGTGCTGGGCAGTCAAGCCAATGGGCTGAACTCCACGTTGTATGGTTGATCTTCATAAATGAAACTGGCCCAATACACATCTGCACTGACAGTTGGGCCAGATATCAAGATTTCACTCTGTGGCTGCCCTACTGAACCACCCTAGAGTGAATGATAGGCCACCACCCATCATGGGGCCAGAAATTGTGGAAAGACCTCTGGAAGAGGGGCCTTCAACAGGTTGCTACCATATACGAGGTCCCTGGCCATCAGCTGTTACAGGCCCAGGGCAATGATGCAGCCGATGTGCTGGCATGAGTCTATTCCACCCGTGTACCACATATTTCGGCAGTCATTGGCCCTGGCTCCACGAAAAACTGGGACATGTAGGGGCGCATATCATGGAACAGGTAACAAAGTGATGGGGGCTATCATTGACCTGGCCACAAGCACAGGTTGCTGTGTCATGATGCCCCTGGTGTGCTGAATGGCACCAAAAGAGACGACCAGTAAAGAGTACCCTGGGGTGGTGCTCTGCAGAGCTAAGCCACTCCAGAAATGGCAAGTGGACTATATAGGACCTTTGCCTACAGTCTGAGGACACCACTGTGTGTTCACAGGTGTGGACACAGCCGCCAGTTTAAGGTTTGCATGGCTGGTGGAAACTGATCCACACCATATTGTGACCACATTGGAACACCTCGCGGCTGCCTATGGCTGGCCCTTATTAATCACCAGTGACAGAGGCACTTATTTTATAGGACAGAAAGTGCAGGCCTGGGCCCACACCAATGATATGTAGTGGCAGTTACATGTCCTTTATCATCCACAGGCAGCTAGAATGATAAAACAATTCGACAGCTTGCTAAAAGACAAACTGCACACGCTGGGCCCGGGCTGGCACTATTAATACACTAACCTTGCACAGGCTGTATGCCTTTTGAATGAACAAGCCTGGCAAACGGGATTGTCTCCTCTTGACAGGGTTGTAGCAGGCTTGATGCAGGCTATCAAGGTGCGCCCAGGCACCACTGCTAAACAGTTCTTGCCCCAGGCTCTAGGGAGCTTTGCTTTTACCAGCCCCAGAACCTTTGGCAGCGGATGAACAGGCTACTTGGTCATGGCCCTAGACTTTACAGGTAACACAGGAGCTGTGGGTGGCCCTGATGAAGCCCTGGGGGCAATGGATTGTGGGTAGAACCCTGGATTTGTGTTTGGCCCACGCCTTTGCAAATGTCACTCCCGAGGACTGCTGAGGGTTCTCTGTTAACGAGAAATTTTGTCCTTAGCCTCTGGCCCATTTCTCTCTATACTGTAACTCTGGTGAAGATTCCCTGGCCTGTTGCCTTAGGAGAAACTGTTTTTTATCACGGGCCAGGGGCAGCTCCTCTCCCAGCCACCCTTTTGTCTCAAGATGGACAGATGGCCTGTGTTCTCCCAGAAGGGCAGGACTTGCCCCTAAGGATCTCTTTGTCTGCTCTGTCAACAAGGAACAGTGTCATGTCCTGAGCTCATGAATTTGCTGCTGCCCACAGTGTTTCCCGCTGCTGGGTGTGTACTGAATTGCCAATGGAAGTAGCCAAGAGACTGCTGTGGCGCATTACTATAGCCACGGCTGAGAATGGATGTGGCTGCATACCTGGAACATCACACCTGAATGAGCCCAGCGATAGAGGGCCACAGAAGTGCTCCTCTGCCATGACCATTGCAACTCCCCACCCCTCATAGGCTATGCCATTTCCAGTGGGTGGAGAACATGTGAAATTTCAGGAAAAGGCCCCTCACTTCATAGAACAAATGAAATTTGTGCCCAACCGTATCGTGGGGTAGCTACTCCCTGAAATGTATGATAACACCACCCTTGCTAACATTCCCAAGGTCTGGTGAAATGGGCAACATTATGTCGGTACAAAGCCTACCAACTGGTTACCCGAAGGGTATCTTTGAGTCTGTGGGCACTATGGCTGGCCCTACTTGCCTGCTGACTGGACTGGTCATTGTACCTGGGGATGTCCATATTTAGCTGAACACATATTATCTACCTTATCCTAATTGTCCTGTAATTGGGATTCTGTATATCACCGCCAGCACCAGCAGAAATGGGCAGCATGTGGTTCTACCCCCTGGCGTTATTCATTCCAGGGGTGGGATCCATAGATGTAGAATTGCAGGTAGAAGCTTTAGCCCAGCACACTGCACAAGCATTGAATGCTATGCATCAGGCCATAACCCTTTTGATGGGGCCTCACCCCTGCTATTCTGGCTTAGTAATTCTTCCATGGGACCTAAAAATCTATAATTTTCACTAGGAGCCCAGGTGATTTTTCACATGGCTGGTGCAGAAACCAGAGTTTTGAGAAACTTTGTTCTCTAGCAGGGTAATTTCTGGTGCTTCATTTCCCCATGTAGTCATACTTGTCATAACAAGATGTGTTGTCTTTCTGTTACCCTCTGTGTTCATTTGTTAGGGCTGCCATAACAAAGTCCCACAGACTAGAGGCTTAAACAACAGAATTTACTTCCTTACAGTTCTGGAAGCTGTAAGTCTGAGATCAAGGTGTTAGCAGGGGTGATTTGGTTGGGAACCTCCTTTAAACTAGTGGCAGGTAGTGCAGTGGCCTGGGCTTTGGACTTAAGGCAGCTTAGGTAATTTGGACCAATCCTCCTAGAAAATCAAGACACAAATATTATCTGTTCAAGACCCCAGAGAGCTAAGAGAACATTGAAGAGCCAGGAGAAGAAACCCATAAAAGTAAGCCAAGTAGGAGGGCTGCTTCTCCTTTAAAGGCTGGTTCTTCAAGGGAGACTAAGGGGTCTCAGGGTACAGGTAACATTCTATTTCTTGACCTGCTGCTGGTTGCATAGTGTGTTTACTTTGTCGTGATTCATTGAGTTGGACACTTATGATTTCAATACTTTATATGTTTTTTGCTTCAAACAAAACAAAACAACACCCCTCCATATAAAAATAAAATCAATCATTTAGAAAAGACTTGGCAATTAACAGACTAGGGTTTGAGGCCTAGCTCTGCTACTTAGAAAGGTGCCCTCAAGAAAGTTCTCTCCCCACCACCCCCCCACCAAAACCTGATTTCTTTATACTAAATGCAGAGCATAAATTTTTTTCATAGGATCATTCTGAGGTGCAAATGAGAACCTGCCAAGTGCCTGGAACCCAGCAGATATGCAGTTAACAGCAGCAATTATAACATATGGCCACTTATTGACGGCCTATTATATGCCAGGCACTTGAACTGAGCTCTTTATTTACAGCTCAAGCTGTGTAATCTGTGCCATTTCACAGACAAGAACACCAAGGTTCAGCATGGGCCCTGCTCTAGTAAGGCACAGCTAGTAAATAGCAGAGCTAGAATTCAGACTCAGGACTTGTCCAAAACCTATTTATACGGCCTGCTGATTACTCATGACATGGCAAGTACCACTTCACTTCTAGATTCTGTCCTGTGTTTTCACTAAGTGAATATAGTTTCCAGATTAACTTCTTAAATTCAGCATTGCTGAATTTCCAGTTTTGCCAAAATATGCTTACTTGTTCCAATTAACTCTCTATAAAAGGAAGGCATTCTGACTTTTCCTCATCTCAAGGAGAGATCGAGAAGCAGTAAATTCGAAAACAGAGTCTATCCCAGAGTAACCAAAATGAATCTATGCCAAGCCCAGATGTAAATAAAATGTTCATTAACAGGGAAGGAGGAGGAGGAGGAAGAGCTTCTTTTTCAGGGCCAAAGGGGAGAGGACTGCAGTGGAAGCTGGGGAATTGGATGCCATGAGCCCATCCCAGAGCAGAGTTTAGGAAGCAGGTTCTAGAATGTACTGCAGATCTAAGCAGGCCAGGAACAACATGAGCCCCAGTCTACTTCATCTCAGCCTTGCGCGCCCCGGAGACACATGTGAGATGAAGTAGCCTAAGGGGCTTGTGCACTGAGAAGCTGCTCTCGCTAAGCCAGTTTGCACTACAGTTTAGGTGCCTGTCATGTTAGATAAGGCTCTTTCTCTCAGCAAGATCATCTTTATATACCCTGTGTTTCATTTTTTGCTTTTGTTTTTTCCTTTGGTTGCCTAGTAAACATTTCTACTGGAAAATTCCAACCTTGCCTTGGGTGAACAAAGAGGAAGAGCAAAGTGTCCACACCCAGGCCAGCCTAGCCAGAAAGGGCAGGAGCCACAGAGAATAGGCTTTGCAAACGTGGCCACAGCTGCAGCTCCAGCTGGAACTCTGAGGAGTCTGGAGAGGGACACCGAGTAAGGTGGATACTGGAGATGTTGACAGCAGCCATGGCCCTCTTTCTTTTCCAATGTTTCTGCACTTGTTGCTCTTTGTACACAATCATAGCATTTATCACTTAGACATATGTCTGCTGACTCCTCGCTGAATGGGATCTCAAAGCTAGAGGATGTTCTTGTTCATTTGAATATCTCTGTTTCCTACGTGGCATCTAATATGTAATAAATGTTTCTTGCATGAAAATAAACTGTGTGATATTGAAGTGGGGGGAAGGGCCACATTAGCAAAGAAGCTGTTCCTCTCTCTCTCCCAGTTGGGATTCCCAACAAACTGAGGGGAATAGGCACAGAGCACCTGGTAGACACCAGCAGGGGATATTAAGGTTATTAGCTTTTAAATTATTATTTTGAAAGAATGCCGTCAACTAGATGCTCACAATGCACTTGAGTCAGATGATGGTGAACATTGGGTTAATTTGGCAGATGCTTCCGTTAGAAAGAGAAGTGGGCATAATACCACGACTACCTGTGGGTCTTTCCACAAGAGGGCGCTCATCTCTTGTTCTTAGTTCCTATCAATGAAAAATTTGTCATTTTTAAATTGCTGTGGGACGATTAGGGTTTCATGCACTGTTCTATCTCCTGTTCTATCACACTTTAGACACTCACATGTTTTATTCCACTGGGAACCTGGAATATCATGAGGGTAGCCACATTTGATACTGCAGTCTGGTGTGCCGTTGGAGGCCACAACTGCAGTCTCACCCCACGTAGAACCCAGCCCCCTAAGTTCAAGCATAGGTGTTTGGGGTGGTGACAACGCTGACTGATTAGAGTACCTTGCTTTATTTGACACTGTGGTCTCAGCCAGTGTAACCACAGTCGCCTTGCAGGGCTCCCTGGCCAGTGAGAACATGCCTGGGCTTTTACTGCTCAAGAGTGTCAGTTTACGAGAGAAAGATCCATGGTCTCTGAACTTCATGGGAGAATTTTTTTTGAAATGCAGGCTGAACAACCAGTAGAAACAATGAAGAGAATCCTTTCACTATCTCTTTTATACCCTTCCTTTGAACACAAGGTACACTTAAAGAATTGTTCCATTATCAGAGGTAATTTACTTCATTGAGTTTCTTCCTTTCATACAGTTTTTCAAAACTCCCAAGAAGATTGTCCAGGCTGTTCATAGGATAATGAGACCAATTCCAGAGATGTGATCTGGCCTCTTTGACAGATCTCCAGAAGCTCCAGGGCTACCCCAATTCTTACTAGTTTTGAGAAAATTTGCAGCGGACTATCCTTCCTCATGTGCCACAGGGCTGAACACTTTGTGTGCTGGAGATGTATGTCATACTTGAGTAGCAATCTCATTTCATACAGAGGCTGCAGGGAAACAATCTCAGTCTGAAATCACTTAAAACAGTGTGCACGTAGGCAATCTTTTCAGATGTCACCAACTAGTAATAATCTATCATGTTTCTGCACTGCCTTACAATAAATGTGCCCGTACACCTCAATTAATCCTGTGGGGACCCTTTAAAGTGGCCAGCTGACAAATTACTGTGCCTGTTGTTGAGAGGAGGAAATGAAGAGTCAGGAAGGTCACGTGACTTGTACAAGGCCACAAAACAGGCAAGTCTCACAATTGGGCCAGAAACCTCCACCACCTGCGTCCTGGCCCACCCTTTGCTTCACAGCCTTTATTTTTTCCAGGTGCCAGGCTCTGTCCTGGATGTTAGGGATACAGCAGCAAAATTTCTGCTTCCATTTATATTCTAGTGGAGGCATGTGAATAAACAGATGAGTAATAAAATGGATGTTATATTAAATGGTGATCAGAGCTGTAGAGAAAAAGGAAGCAAGGAAGAGGAACACTCAGGTCACGTAAGGTTGGGTGCAGTTTTAACTAGGAGCCTCAGGTGACAGAGGCACTACACCCAAAAAGGAAAGCTTCCAGGAAGAGGGAACAACAGTCACCAAGGCCTGCCATGGAAGTGGCCAGTCCCGTCCCAGGAGCAGCTCAGTGGGGAGGTTGGGGAGAATGGTGGGTTTTGAGGGCAGATAGACGATGGAGGCGGCCTGTGGAGGGGCTGGGCGGCCACAGCCCTGCCTCGGCACTTTCTCTGACTGCGATGGAGCCGTTAGAGGGTTTTGAACCAGGTGATATATATCTTACATTTTAACAGGGTGACTCTGAAAGTTTCCCTTACAACATAAATTTCCAATAAAATCCAAGAAAACGGTTACGTAGGAAAAGAATATTACATTTATTCTTATTGTAGGCCTTCAGACGAGATAACAATAAAAGGCTCTGTTGTTGAGTGCCCGCTATGGGTAGGTACTGAACGAGGGGTTTCTTTACCCACATCGTTTTATTCTATTCTTGCAATTGGCTGCGTGATGAAATTTTTGTTATTACATTTTACTGATGAAAAAACTGAGGCTCTGAGAGCTTAGCTAAGAGGCTCAAGTTCACAGGCTAACTAACCAGTGATATCTCTTGAGCCTAAACTCTGAGCATGTGCTCATCATTAGTTGCTGAATGCTCTTTTGAATGGAAGAAAATGCCATTCTTGCCAAAGTGTCTCATAAGAAATACTCTTATAATAAAAACTGGTGAACATTTTAAATGTTTAGTTAACACAATGGCAGTGTCCTTCCATGTCATTTGTACATGCCCTGCAACCTGCAAATCTTATTTTTAACAATTAATCTAGTAATATTTAACAATTTTTTATAGGTCTTTGATTAATCTTTGGTTCTATTAGCAAAACTAAATAACATTCATAATTGTAATCATTTGACTTTCTTAATTGTCTGATTAAGATATCTTCCCAAATACTTGTGTAATTATTTCTGAAATGTTAACAAAAAAAATTTTGGACATAGGATGAATTTTACATTCTCTTAAAATGTCAATATAAAATCATTATCTAAGTCAACTATTTTAACACATTTTAAATTAGAATTTGACCTGACACTCTTATACACAAAATCTTCTTAAATGTAATAAATAAGAAAAATGCCAACTATCCACAAATTATTTTTAACCCCCATATATCAAAAACAGATTGACTTACTTTCATCATTTTTACCCTTAATTCTGTATCTTTTCAGTATTAAAAGTCAAATCTCCACAAAGGACATAATTATACCATTCCAAATAAATCTGGGACTGAGTTCCCAAAGTGAATTTCTGAGAATTCCTCACCAGCTGGCTGAGGGTGGACCATGTACAAGGATATTAGGTAGAAAGTGTGAGCTAGAGGTAGAAACATCCGAGATGACTTCTTGACTGCCAAGCTGAAACTGGTTCTGTACTTTCTACATCAATGTCCTGCAAATAGGTTGGTTCACAGTCCTGGTCCCCTATATTTGATTATGTGATACCTACTTCTTGCTGCTAGGTCTCTGTACTTCATGACTGGACTTCACAATGCTATTTCTGGCTTAATTCTATTTTAAATTCTTTTTATATTATGCAACTTTGCTGCAGCACTAACTTATAGTTATTTAAGTGATGTTGGATTTTTTTCCCTGTCTTTCCAAGGCTTTGTCTGACCCTGATCACAGTTTTGAAGTCAGGCCAATGGTGGGACCTGGGCTTGTGAGGAAGGCAATGACAGTGAGAAAGAAAAAACAAATCTGAAAGGTCTTGAGAGAGGCAGAGTGAGAAGACTTAGAGACTGTTTGGATATGTGGGAAAGAAGAGCAATGAAACAACTAAGTTGAAACTCCAGACCTGAGACAAAGTAGAGACTCCAGACCTGAGACAAATCTTTCTGCTACATCTCACATCAGTGATGCAGAGAGCACGGGCATTCTGAAATGAAAGTGTGAACAGAGGAGCCAGTCCAGTGTGGGTGAGGGTGAACTTCTCTGATACTAAGCTCCTTGGCACTTGTGAGAGGAAGAGAAAGGTCAAAGCTGGGGAACCTGCAAAAGATTCAGTGAAAGGAAATGAAGGTAGGAGAGTAAGAAAGAGCTTAGGCACAACTACACCCAACAATGAAGAGGCTTGAACAGTTTTTCAAACAGGGTGTAGGAGAGCCAAGAGGGAGCTCTGGGACAAGTGTGAGACACAAAGCTAGACAATGGAGGGAGGCCAGGCAAGGTAAGAACTGCAAAAATGACCGTGTGTGTGTGTGTGTGTGTGAGAGACAGACAGACAGACAGACAGACAGACAGACAGACAGAGACAGAGAGACACAGAGAGACACAGAGAGACAGGGACAGAGTTCTGGGTCAGGCACAGCTTGCTGAATGTTGCCAAAGCTGGTCCTTTTCATTTGCCTTTGGGATACACGAGAGGAAAGTGTACAAACAGAACATACACACATCTCAATAGCTGCATCCTCAGAAAGTTCTGGCTAATGTAGTGACATCGTGAAACTTAGAATTTCTTTCACCCTGGAGGAGATGGAAATAGCTGTAAAGGAACCTTAGAGACTGATAGTAATAGTTCTCTGTTTAGAGACTTTTCTTTCACCTTAAAATACATGAAAATATTGACATGGCAATATAAACAAACCCTATTCTTTTTTAAAAGCGAGAAGTCTCTTGAATTTGTTTTTTATTTTTATTTTTATTTTATTTTTATTTTTATTTATTTTTTCTACTTAAAGCCAAATCCCTGAGGAAAACCAATGGAAATACAAGTTCTTCAGTATTCAGTGCTTTTCTGTGGTCACTCATAGGGACACCATGCTACCATTGAGGGTTCTCACCTAGGGTGCAGGCAGTCCACTAGACTTCTCTGGTCTGCAGAAGCTAGGGACACAGAAACATGTTGCTGCAGTTCTTCAGTTTGTCAAGACCCAAAGCTGCTCGTACTTTGCTGTATTGCATGCTCACCCGCAGAGCTTACCACCAGATGGGCCACTGAATGTTCTATCATTGCATGTGGACAGAGAAACATGTCAAAAGCAGAAGCCATTGACACAATCACTCTTATTCTGTTTGTAGAAGAGAGTTGCCATCCATATAGAAAATCATAGTTTTTACACATGTGGGTTTGGAACTTGAACAAGTTATTTTATTCTGGAAACACTTTATCATAGCTTAAAATTATAACTTCTTGTGGAGTTATGATTTCTCTATGCCACGTTACCAGGAGCACAGAAGTCACAGTGAGAGGAAAGCACTGAGTTTGCTGCTTGCGAAACTCAAAGCCACATTAGGAATGAGGCAGTCATCTGAGCCAGCATCTTGTCTGGAAATAATTATGCCTAGTGAACAAAGCTGTGGAAATCTGCAGTGCACGAAATACAATATCCATACCCAAATGAAGGGAACAAAATTCTCTTATGTTTTGGACACAGCTGTACCTAAGATTTCCAGGGAGTAAAAAGCAGTTTTACCCATGACCCAGAGGTTCATTAGAAACCTTAGAATCAAAGTAACATTTATTACCCTAGTAAATAATGACACATTTATGAGTAGGGAAACTTCTCAAAAAACTGAAGAATTATTTTTTATTGTGAAGTTTGAGACTAGAGTTCTCATAGTATTAAACTATTCCAATTCTTCTGGCATGTCACTTCTGTCTGTATAAGGAGCATGTGACTTAAAAAAAATGTAGACTTAGTTGGGAAATAGAGACAGAGAGGAGGCCAGAGTTTCCTCATTTGGTCTGGACTTAGTTCCTTTCCCAAAGCAAAGAAAATGTCTCATACTGCTGACTGGGTGAGAAGTTTTGCTTTAATGCATGCTATGTTTGAGGTGGTAGGAAATATGGGATCAAGCAGTGTATCTTATTTCCACCATCTGACTCTTCTTTTCTATTCTGCTCAGCAAAGGGACCAGATGGAGTTCATCCCAGTCCACTGGGGATGACCACATAAGTCTTCTAAAGAACAAGTCCAGGTGCATATTTAATTTTGAATTGCACAAGAAACTAAGCTCTAATAAAGTTGCAAGCTTTATAAGTGAGATATTTTTAGTTTTACTTGGTTCTGCTCCTGCCATTACTTGCATTCAAGAACATAAACGCACAAAAAGCTGGGGATGG
>NW_011888910.1:4330220-4334880 GCF_000151845.1 Pteropus vampyrus
GGTGAGAAGTTTTGCTTTAATGCATGCTATGTTTGAGGTGGTAGGAAATATGGGATCAAGCAGTGTATCTTATTTCCACCATCTGACTCTTCTTTTCTATTCTGCTCAGCAAAGGGACCAGATGGAGTTCATCCCAGTCCACTGGGGATGACCACATAAGTCTTCTAAAGAACAAGTCCAGGTGCATATTTAATTTTGAATTGCACAAGAAACTAAGCTCTAATAAAGTTGCAAGCTTTATAAGTGAGATATTTTTAGTTTTACTTGGTTCTGCTCCTGCCATTACTTGCATTCAAGAACATAAACGCACAAAAAGCTGGGGATGGAGGTGGGATGGAGTGGTGGTTGCCAGGGACTAGGGAAGTGGGGAGAGGGGATGGGGAGTTAGTAGTGTTTAATAGGTTCAGGGTTTCAGTTTTGCAAGATGAAAAGAGTTCTGGAGATGGATAAATGGTGGTGATCATAACACAACAACTGAAGGTACTTAATGCCACTGAGCTAATGGTACACTTAAAAGCGGTTAAAATGATAAATTTTATATTATGTACATTTATCACAATTAAAAATAAATTTTTAAAAACTAGGGGGAAGTCAAACTCGAGTAATCAGAATTCTAAGATGGCTGTGATCCCCTCCTCCTGTGCACATGGTCTGTATCAGTCTCCTATTGAGCGTGGGAGGACTTCTGAGACTGATGGTATTTCACTCCTGTGATTAAGTTGCTTATGTGATAAAGATAAAGAAATTTTAAAGATGTAATTAAGATCTCTAATCAGATGACTTTGAGTTGATTAAAAGGAAGTGGGCCTGACCTAACCAAGTGAGCCTTTTTTTAAAAAGGCGTTCCTGGGAAGAGAGATTCGAAGTAGCAGCTCCCTTATTGGCCTAGAAGAACTACCACATTGTGGAGCGGGCCACATGGCAGGGAACGGGTTTATCGGGGGACTAGTTGCTCTAGGGCTTCATTTGTACAACCATCACAAAGGCTTGAACTCTACCAACAACCAGGGAGCTTGGAAGGCGATCCTGGGCTTCAGTGTGATTGCACTCCCTGGCCTGGATTTCAGGTTGGGTAGACCCTGCAGGGGACCCTGTTACCTTGTGCTTGGACTCCTGACCCACAGGAACTCTAGGCAATAAGTTTGTGCTATAAGTGGCTAAATTTGTGGTAATTTACAGGTAGCAAAAGACAAATACAACACTCACAGTCACTGGAATGTTTCCATCAGGAATCTGTCACAGTGCATTCTCCATGTTTTGTCCCTCACTGAATCTCACATGCCATGGCAGCTTCTCTGCTTGCGGGGAAAGGGGTCAAAGGTAGCCACCCAGTGAGAGGGAAGCAAAGTGTGAAAGACAAGGAGCAGATGACCTTGTTTTATTTTGATTAAATAAATATAAAGCTGAGAGGACCCAGAGGGAGAATCTCAGGGAAAGCAGAGCTTGTGTTCTACAAAACACATTAACCTCTCAAATAAGATGAAAGTACAAATTTTAATAAGTATACTTTAATATATTACACTAAGTCTTCTAATTGTGGATTCACGGGGATAGATCATTTCTTCTCCTGTTGCCAGGTGTGCAATTTTAACTTTACGTCTACTTAAAGATGCATGCCAAGGACAGGGAGAGAGCGGGATTGTGAAGGCTTGGAGCTGGGAGGTGGAGAGCAGTAGCAAGAGGGTACGGGTGATGTCTGTGACCACAGGCAAGTCACTTGATTTCTCTGTTTCTGTACCTATAACATAAGAAGATCATGCTGGAGCATCAGTTGAGGTATTATTCAGATTGTGGGGGATGAGATATTTTCAAAGAGCTGTGGTCTTCCTATCAGAGATCACAGGCTACACCAATGCTCTATTCCTAGGGACTCTTTCCCAAATCCAAACTGCGAAGGGCCATAAATCTCTGAGGTGCTCAGTCATTTATAACTAATCAGGTATGCACTAGACAAGGAGGCAGGAGAGGGATGCTGGACACAGAGTCCCTGTGAAGTCAAGTCCCTCATGTCGCCTGACAGTGTCTCATACAGAATAGAAGTTGAATGAGTAAGTAATGAACGAGCATTAATTATGATGTGGTTGGTGTCAGCCTCTTTGGGTTCATCTTGTTTGGGACACTTTGCACTTCCTAGGCTTGTATGTCTATTTCTTTTGCCAAGTTAGGGAAATTTTCCATTCTTATTTCTTCAAATATATTCTAAATCACTGGCTCCCTCTACTGTCCTTCTGTTAACCTTATGATGCAAATATTGCTTTGCTGTATGTTTTCCCAGAGGCCCCTTAAATCATTCCTTTTTTATTTTTATATTTTTTATTTCTTTTACTGTTCCAATTGGATGTTTTCTGCTGCTTTGGCTTCCTGCTTTGTCTTCCCAATTGCTGATTCTGTCCTCTGCTTCATCTAATCTGATGTTGATTCCTTCTAGTGCATTCTTCATTTCAGTTATTGTATTCTTCATTACTGATTATTTTTAATGGTTTTTAATTCTTTTTTGCTGACTATCTCTTTGTTGAAGTTCTCAATAAGTTCCTTGAGCATTTTTATAACCAGTTATGAACTCTGTATCTGGTAGATTGCTTGTCTTCATTTCATTAGCTCTTTGCTGGAGTTTTCTCTTGTTGTCATTTGGGACATGTTTCTTTGTCTCTTCATTTTGTCTGCCTCTCTGTGTTTGTTTCTATGTATTAGGTAGATCTGCTATGTCTCCCAGTCTTTTCAGGGTGGCCTTATATAGTAGGTGTCCTGCGGAGCCAGTGGCACAATGTACCTGATCACCTGATTCAGGTGTTTCAGGAGTGTCCCTTTTGTGGGTTGTGTTTGATCTCCTATTATAGTTGATCCTTGATTGCTGTTGGCATGTCAGGGGGTGGGATTGAGCCTAAGGCTAACTGGCTGTGAGAACTGGCCATGACCACAGTGTATATGTTGCTGTGTGGGAGCTGACCCCATGAAGTGGGATTTGTCCCAGTGGGCTCTGGGCATGCCAAGACTACTCTTTGGTTTTGCCACTTCTGAGGCTAATAGGATGGTGTTCTGTTGTGGTCTGGATCCAGCCACCAAATGTGTTGGTTTGGGGCCTCTTGGGAAGGGGTCCCATGCAGGCCAAGATTAGATGCTGCTTGTGACTGGCCTTGGCTACCTGGTAGAAAGTGGTCTGTGGTTGGTCATTGCCTGTGATGGACCTGAAAGTGTGTAAGAGAAACCACACTGTGAACTGAGGCTGGCTGCTACCAGTACCAGGCTTGGGGAAGCTCAGCAAAAGATCCAGGGTGCCCCTAGGCCTGCTGGCTGTCTATAACACTCAGCCTCTGAAATAACCTCAGGTGTTATGTGAGTTGGATAAGGCGGGGTCTCAGAGAGTCACCAAGGTAGAGTGAGCAGAGTTCACCTGGCCAATGCAGATTCATGTTTGGCTGTGTCAGGGGAAGGCTCAACAGAGGGATAATGGTGGCTGTCTCTCCAGCCCTCACCTTGAGGCTACATAACTTAGTCTCTCCCTGTATGTCTCTGGTGCCTCTCAAACCACTGTCCTACTGCCAAAGCCCAGGGTGAATGCCTGTGAGTGAGAGAGTCTATGTATGGATCCTTTAAGAAGACACTTGGGTTTCTAGCAGCCTTCTGTCTCACTCGGTGGGACAAAATTCTACTGATTTTCACAGCCAGATGTTGTGGGGGCTTCTCTTCCTGGCACAGGTGCTCAAAGTGTGGATCCAGACCTCTTGCTCCTCAGAGGTACCTCTGCAGCCTAGGCATCCCCCCAACCCCCAGTGCTCAAGGACCACATGTGAGATGCGAGGCCAGCCCATTACACATCTCTACCCCTCCTATCAGTCTCTATGTGGCTTCTTTATATCCTCAGTTATAGAACTTCTGTTCAGCTAGTCTTCAGATGGTTCTCCAGGTTGATTGTTCTATAATTGAGTAGTAATTTTAATGTGGTCATGGGAGGAGGCAAGCACACCATTTACCTAGCCATCTTGACTAGAACTCCATGATGTATGTTAATAAAGAGAAATGTTTTCTCTTAGAAAGCCTTATAATCTAATCTAACAATTTATTACTCAAGTAATTACTGATCTATAACTAAGTGTACACTGCTATATAATTAAGTGTATTCATCAGCAAGATAGAATTTGATTACTTACATAACATAAGGGTTGAAGATAACTGCCATTTAAGTAAAGCAGATAAAACCTGAGAAATAAGTATGCACTTTCTGTTGTAGACACATATTCCAAGGTACCCCTAAAAGAACCTAGGATAACAAAGGGCATTAACTTGCTTAGAACTAGGACTTGGGTTTTGTATTTTCACACAAGCCACCACTGTTTCAGAGTAAAGTAGTGGTCTATGAAGACTATTTTCTAGCAGATATAATCTTCTGTATAACAGTCTGGGTAAACTCTCAAGGCTAGGGCAAAGTCACAGCAGGACTAGTGAAGGGAGGGAAGAATAATGAAGAAACATTCGTTCACATCAAAGCCAAATCAATGCAAATAATTTTTTATTTTGTCACCCCAACTGCTAAAGCAAAACATTCTAAGGAAACAGAATTTGTCCCATTGCTCAACTGGGAACAGTGTGGGCAGGGATGAAAATCTGGTTCTTATAAAAGGACATCTTCAGCTTCTTAAGACCTAATACATAGTCTGAACAC
>NW_011888910.1:4335800-4340105 GCF_000151845.1 Pteropus vampyrus
AAAAAATAATTTGTGAAACTTCTGAAGGAAAGTATAACCGATAAAAATGATCCTGAGCTTTACTGTGTATGCATTGAGTGGCATTGTTCTTAATACTGCTTGAGAACACTGGAGAGTTTTCATTCTTGCTGTTTATAATATTCTAAGTTCATACAGAGAGATAATTATATCTGATTTTGCCTAGAACTATAAGTGTGATGTCAATGAATGATGAAAGTAATGAGAGAAATAGTGGGCAAAATTAATTTATTTAGTCAAGAACTATCTATTGACACACTTATCATGTACCAGACTCTGCTGGTACCATGACAGACACAGTCCCTCTCCTCATAAAGTGTATATTCTAGCCAGGAAGACACATTGATCTCAGGTAGATTTGTCACGTTTACATCTCAACTCTACAGCTTTTTTTTCATAAAACTGTAGAGACGTTTAGGTTTTAAGAGCTTGATGGACATTTGACATGCTTTACTGTCTGGCATCCATGACTCTGATTCTCCCCTACTTATGAGGACTTGGTAGGAGGATAAAGTCGTAAGCCTCTCTTCCAGTATAGAAGTGAAGGGTTTGGGATGTATCTGCGGAGGTGAGCATGAGCCCTAAGCTTAGTCAATCAGGCGTGCTCCCCGGGACTCTAACTCTTTTTTTTTTTAGTATATGTGCTGTTGAAGCGAGCACAAGACTCTAAGTCTTGAGTGAAGACTTGGAGAGAGGGCTGGGTCACTCACTCTCAGAAACAAAGGCAGCAGCAGGCCTGGCTACCTGTCTTTGCAGGGAGACTGTTGCTACATCTTAGGATATTAGAGATCCCTTGTTTCTGCTCGTTCTAGAGCTTTCTTCTATTGATCCTATGAGTCACATTCCTGTCCTCTCACACTCCCCACCAACCCCCTTTTTCATCCAATAAATTCCTCTACTTTATCTTTGCCAGAGTTATTTCCTTTTTTTCTAATATGTATATTCTTACTGAGCTATAATGGAGATATAACACATTAATTTCAAATGTACAATATAATATTTTGACATCTGTATACATCATGAAATGATCACCGCAATAAGTCTAAGTTAACATCCATCACCACACAATTACAAATTGTTCTCTTGTGATGAGACTTTTAAGATTTATTCTCTTAGCAACTTTCAAGTATGCCATACAGTATTATTAACTATAGTCGGCATGTTGTACATTACATACCAGGACTTATTTATTTTATAACTGGAAGTTTGTACATTTTGACAATCTTCACCCATTTCACCCACTCCCACTCTCTACATCTCACAACTACCAATCTATTCTATTTGTTTTTGTTTTTAGATTCCACAAATAACTGAGGTAATACAGTATTTGTTTTTCTCCATCTAACTTTTATTAGCATATTGCCCTCGAGTTCCATCCATGTTGTCACAAATGGCAAGATTTCTTTCTTTTTGATGGCTAAATAATATTGCATATTATTTATGAAAATATATGTACATATTTTATATATATGTATATATATATTTACAATTTCTTTATCTACTTACCCATCAATGAACACTTAGGTTGCTTTCATGTCTTGGCTATTGTAAATAATGCTGCAGTGAATGTGGGGGTATATGTAACTTTTCAAGTTTATGTTTTCATTTTATTCAGATAAATACCAAGAGGTGAAATTGCTAAATCATATGATAGTTCTAGTCTTAACTTTTTGAAGAATCTACAGACTGTTTTCTACAGTGGCTGCATCAATTTACATTCCTACCAGCAGTGTACAAGGGCTCCCTTTTCTTCACATCCTCACCAGTACTTGCTGTCTCTTGTCTTTTTCCAGAGTTGTTTTATGTTGTTTGCAGTTAAGAACTCTAACAGATATGAAGAGGAATTCCATCTATTTGGTTTAACATAGTGGTTAGGAATAAGGCAGACCTAGGGTCAAATTCTGCTTCAACTACTTAGAAATCTGAACAAGTCGCTAAAGCTATGAATGCTTCAGTTTCCTCATCTGAAATTGGAGAGAATGGTACCTCTCTCCTTAGTTGCCAAATGATAATAGTATTTAAGATACACAACAACAAGATTGAAACCCCCAAATTACCTTGTCAGAATCTCAGGGCAAAATAACTGGCTCCATAGTTTAGTATCAGAGCAACAGGACCAGCAAGAGCACAGGCCTCAGATTCTTTGCTCTAGGGACTTACAAATTTCATTTCTCACCTCAATAAATATCTCACTGAGGGAACAGTGCATTCAGCCTGTTTAGGAAAAACACCCAGATTCCGTTTTGTAAAGGGTAAATGATATTAATGTTCTCTTTAAGCCTGTGGAGGTAGTTTAGACCCATTTATAATTAGTCTGAATTAGCATAACTCCCTGGGGTGCTCAGTTCACTTTGTATCTTATGACTGAGTGAGAGACTGAAACCCTAAAAAACACGTTATTAATTCTTCTATGGACTTGGCCAACCAAAGAAGGGCAGGTTCCTAAAAATTATAATCTAATTGCTTTGAAAACAGGAGCTTTGTTTACAAAAATTAGAATATGATAACTGAGACTCACTTTGAGGCCAGCATCTCATTTCACCACACACCTTAGGCTAGTGTTTCAATGTGTTTTATATACACTAATGAAAACATTATGAATGATTTAATTTTGCAAGATAATTTTATGTAATAAGTAAACAATCATGTTGATCTTCATTTTTCACTTTTTAACTTGAACTCTCAGGAAATGTTTCAAGGAAAGAAAAAAGATTTGCATATCTACTCCAAATGTACTCAGTATTCGAACATCAAGAATAATCACCAAACAAAGGAATTAATTAAGCAAGTCACCCTAAAACATAGTGGCTTTTAAAACATAATCGTTATTTGTCTTTCATGGTTTCCATGGGTTTTGAATTTGGGAGTGGTCCATCTGTGTGGTTCTGTCTCCCTCCAAGTTTGTTGTCAATTTTTGGCCAGGCTCACAGTCATCTGGTGACTTGATCTCCAGGTAGCCCCCTCACAATGGATGACAAGTAGGTACCAGCTGTTGGCTGGGAGGGCCTCAGTTCTTCTCCACTTGCTCCTCTCTACAGCACGTTGTCACACACGGTGAGTCACATGGCTTGGTGATTGGTTTCCCCCAGAGCTAGCAAGTCAAGAGTCTAGCTGTTTTGGCCCCTCACCCCAGGGAAATTCAGCAATTTCTGGAGACATTTTTGATTTTACGATTGATCAGGAGGTGCTTTTAATATCTAATGGGTAGAGGCCATGAATGCTACTTAACATCTTTCAGTGCACAGAACAGCCACCCACAACAAAGAATTATCTAGTCTAAATTGTTAATAGTGCTGCTGTTGAGAACCCCTGGGTATAGGTGGAAGCTGCAATACCTTTTATGACCAAACCCCCAAATTTAGACACTGTCATTTTCACCATATTCTATTGGTCACGCAGAGTAGCCCCAATTCCCTGTGGTAGGGGGTTGCACAAGGCTGTGAATACTGGGAGCCATCTTGGAGATTATTTAACATAGCACCCAAGTCTTCAAAGTGGTCATGTTTGTGTGATAGGACTATGAGTGACTTTCCCTCCCTTTCTGCTTGTTTATATTTTCTGAATTTTCCGGAATAAGAATATACATTTATATCATAATAGATACACATAACTTTTATATAATATAAAATAAACATTAAAAACAATCTATTAACTCTATTTAACAGTGCCTAATGCTTTGTGAGATATTATCCACTGAGAATTGTTGGGTCATTGGCCTCAAATAAATTACAATCTAACTAGAGACCACTGTTTCTTGGAAGCAAAGACTATTTGGGTTCTAACAGCTTACCTTGGTATACATTTTCTCTCTAAATCTTATCTCCCTATTTCGACACTTCAAGTAAGACTAAACTACCAAGCAACACTTATAGAAACTTAGCTGACATTATCCACCTATTCCCTCTTATCTCAAAAGGTTATTCAGACTGTCTTTTGACTCAAAAGATAAATTCTCTTCCTCTTGCAAAGTTGGTTGGTTGTCCATTGGCGGTGCACTGGGTCTTCCCTTCTCTGGGGCCGAGCCTCATTAGTCATCTTCCATGCTCTGGTTATCTTCAACCTCTCCCTCATTGTTGTCTCTTTCATTTCAGCTTATAAATACACTTAAATCTTTCCATTCTTTAAAATTAAAAGAAAAAGGTATGCGATATCTTCCATCTCTCCCATATCCACCACTAGCTATTGTTCAATTTCTTTCTAAATTTCTTAAAAGTGATATCTGTATTTACTGCCTCCACTTTTTCAACTCCCAAACTTCTTCTCCTCACCAAGGTCAATAGGCTGCTA
>NW_011888910.1:4340155-4342392 GCF_000151845.1 Pteropus vampyrus
TGAGTCACATGGCTTGGTGATTGGTTTCCCCCAGAGCTAGCAAGTCAAGAGTCTAGCTGTTTTGGCCCCTCACCCCAGGGAAATTCAGCAATTTCTGGAGACATTTTTGATTTTACGATTGATCAGGAGGTGCTTTTAATATCTAATGGGTAGAGGCCATGAATGCTACTTAACATCTTTCAGTGCACAGAACAGCCACCCACAACAAAGAATTATCTAGTCTAAATTGTTAATAGTGCTGCTGTTGAGAACCCCTGGGTATAGGTGGAAGCTGCAATACCTTTTATGACCAAACCCCCAAATTTAGACACTGTCATTTTCACCATATTCTATTGGTCACGCAGAGTAGCCCCAATTCCCTGTGGTAGGGGGTTGCACAAGGCTGTGAATACTGGGAGCCATCTTGGAGATTATTTAACATAGCACCCAAGTCTTCAAAGTGGTCATGTTTGTGTGATAGGACTATGAGTGACTTTCCCTCCCTTTCTGCTTGTTTATATTTTCTGAATTTTCCGGAATAAGAATATACATTTATATCATAATAGATACACATAACTTTTATATAATATAAAATAAACATTAAAAACAATCTATTAACTCTATTTAACAGTGCCTAATGCTTTGTGAGATATTATCCACTGAGAATTGTTGGGTCATTGGCCTCAAATAAATTACAATCTAACTAGAGACCACTGTTTCTTGGAAGCAAAGACTATTTGGGTTCTAACAGCTTACCTTGGTATACATTTTCTCTCTAAATCTTATCTCCCTATTTCGACACTTCAAGTAAGACTAAACTACCAAGCAACACTTATAGAAACTTAGCTGACATTATCCACCTATTCCCTCTTATCTCAAAAGGTTATTCAGACTGTCTTTTGACTCAAAAGATAAATTCTCTTCCTCTTGCAAAGTTGGTTGGTTGTCCATTGGCGGTGCACTGGGTCTTCCCTTCTCTGGGGCCGAGCCTCATTAGTCATCTTCCATGCTCTGGTTATCTTCAACCTCTCCCTCATTGTTGTCTCTTTCATTTCAGCTTATAAATACATTAAATCTTTCCATTCTTTAAAATTAAAAGAAAAAGGTATGCGATATCTTCCATCTCTCCCATATCCACCACTAGCTATTGTTCAATTTCTTTCTAAATTTCTTAAAAGTGATATCTGTATTTACTGCCTCCACTTTTTCAACTCCCAAACTTCTTCTCCTCACCAAGGTCAATAGGCTGCTAAAGGCAAAGATTTTCTGCCCAGTATGTCAGAGGCTAGGTCCCACTGATTTGCATTAGAATCATCTGGACTTTTAGAGAACTAAATCTCCTAGGGTAGGGACCTGGCAAGACCCTACAGAGCTTCCTGTCACTCTTGCTCACACAGTCCCAAGCTTGTCCTTCAACATGGGCCTCTTAGCTGAGATGCCTCTCCTTTCCACGAATTGTATTTTAGTACCTCTTTCAAAGGCAGAACTAGGTCTGACTTTTAACAGATTCTCATACAAAATGAGAAAGGAAAAAGGAAGTACAAACACATGTTTTGTCCTAAAGAAAATTTTTAAAGTTTATCTCATTTCCTTCCCCACCTCTGGTCCTGCTAGCTCCTTACAATTGAAATTGAAATTAGTCTTGGTTTTTTTCAGACTTTCAGTATGAAGGTGATGGTGGAGAAGATTTGAATGTCTATTGAATAACACAGATCAGAATGACTTCTCTAAAATTTGGCACAGGGAAAGTGTCGAGAGAGGGAAATGATTATGCAAAAACATAAGTAGAGTTAGAAGATTAAAGTGTATATCTCTAACTCTGTCACTTCATACCCTGCAGCCTCAGATTTTATCAGTGACATTAGGTGGTTGATACAGTTAGAAATGTGCTGTCTTGAAAACCATAACTTCTTTATAAAAGCAAAACTAAACAAATGTTTCAAACCAAACCAACATCCTTACTTCCTGGTTAAATATTTGCATTTCTTAAATCTGAAGGTTGTAGACAGAGTCCTGGGCTGCAGTTACCATGGAGACATACAGTGTGCAGGAGCTAGATGGCCAATCAGTATTGAGCCTGAGGTCAGCATCATCAGGAAAACAGACTATTCTCCAGGAAGGAATTCTTGGTAACTTTGACAGTACTCTCAGGCCGTGTCCCTGTCTAAGTCTCCTGTGATTCTGGGCAGGCAGAATGTTGGTGGTTCTGGGCTCCATTTCCTTCCTCAAACAGTCTTTTCCAATCTATCCCTTTTTCT